>NC_064810.1:90636461-90936461 GCF_023721935.1 Panthera uncia
TATATATATATATATATATATATATATATAATTTGTTAAGATGAGGTCATTAGGGTGGACCCTATCCAATATGATTGGTATCCTTACAAAACAAAAAGTAATTTGACAACTCAATAACAAAAAAACAATCCTATTTAAAAATGGGCAGAGTATCTGAATAGGTATTTTTCCAAAGAAGACATACAAGATGTCCAACAAGCACAAGGAAAGATGTTCAACATCACCTATCATCAGGGAAATATTAATCAAAACCACAATGAGATATCGCCTCACACCTGTCAGAATGGCTATATCAAAAAGACAAGAAATAACAAGTATTGTTGAGGATGTAGAGAAAAGAAAACCATCATGCACTGTTGGTGGTAATGTAAATGGCACAGCTGCTATGGAAAGCAGCAAAAGGGTTCCTTCAAAAATTAAAAATAGAACTACCACACAATCCAGTAATTCCTACTTCTGAGTATTTATCTGAAGCAAATTAAAACACTAATTGGAAAAGGTTTATGCACCCTTATGTTCATCGCAGTATTATTTACAATAGGCAAGATATGGAAACAGCCCAAGTGTCCATCGATGGATAAATGGAAAAAAAAGATGTAATAACCCACATGCACGCAGACACACACACACACACACACACACACACACACACACATGCATGCACACACAGGAATACTCTTTAGCCATAAATAAGAATGAAGTTTTGCCATTTGTGACAAATGAATGGATTCTAAGGGCATTATGTTAAGTGAAATAAGTCTGACAGAGAAAGATAAATATTGTATGATCTTACCTATACATGGAATTAAACAAGCAAACCAACAAAAAACAAGCTTATAGATATAAAGAACAGATTGGTGGTTGCCAGAGGTGAGGGTGAGGGGTGGGAAGAATGGATGAAGAAGGTCAAAAGGTACAAACTTTTAGTTATATAATAAATAAGTCATGGCATGTAATATACAGCTGGTGACTATAGTTAATAATATGGTACTTCACACTTGAAAGTTGTTAAGAGTAAATATTAAAAGTTCTTGTCACTAGAAAAAGAATTTTTGTACTTATGTATGGTGATGACGTTAACTAGACTTAGGTGTGGTGATCAATTCAGAATAAATACAAATATCAAATATTATGTTGTACGTTTGAAATTAATATGTTATATGTCAATTATATGTCAATTTAAAAAAAAACAGATTTTAAAAGGGAGTAATTTGAACACAGATATACATACAGGGATAATGCCATGCACAGAGACACAGAGAGAAGACAGCCATCTGTAAGCCCAAGGAGTGAGACCTAGACCAGATTCTTCTTCATAGCCCTCAGAAGGAATCAACCCTCTCGACCCCTTGATCTCAGACTTCCAGCCTCCAGAAATTTGAGACAAAATTTTCCTGTTGTTTAAACCATACAGTTTGTGATACTTTGTTATGGCAGTCCTAGCAAAGTAAGACAATGACCTTATTTGGAAACAGAGGCTTTGAAAATGTAATTAAGATAAGGTCATACTGGATTATGGTGGGCCATAAATCCTGTCATTGGCATCCTATGGAAGGCCATGTGAAGACTCACAGACAACAGGGAGACCCAGGGAAGAAAGCCATGTGACAACAGAGGTAGAATCAGAGAGATGCATCTACAAGCCAAGGAATGCCCGGGAGGTTTGGCAACCACCAGAAGCTCAGAGAGAGGCAGGGAGATTCTTCTTCAGAAGCTCCAGAAATCATCAACCCTGTCACCTCCTTGATTTTGGACTTTTCAACTCCAGAACTGTGAGAAAATAAATATCTGCTATTTTAAGCCCCACAATTTGTGCAATTTGTTACAGCAGTCCCAGGAAACTAATATAGGAAGTGTTACATTAAGTACTCTGTCCTCTTAGAAATGGTTATGAGAAGATTGATGAGTAGAAATTATGTTTCCACATCTAGTCAAGAATTTAAGATGATCAAATCTAGAATGAGTTCATATGATTGCTTCTAGCAAATTTATATACTGGTGTGATTTTTAAAATTGGTCATTTCCTAAACTATTTTAGCACGTACCACCATGATGGGGAGGAAAAAGAAGAGCATTCATAGGAGAAATATTAAAAACCAAAAGATTATCAACAAAATCTGTAATGCCAAGTAATGTAGAAATGAATTAAAGCAACAATTATATCATAATTGTTAAGCTAGTAGCATGTCCCATATGTGAAAACAATACATGAAAGAAAATATATTATTTATTATACATTGGATAGGAGAAAGAAAAGCAGTTTCTACAAAGGACTTATTTTGCGGAATAACTCTTTGCTGGTAACATAAGTCTTACATGTTTTCAACTTCAACCCTAGTTTCTATAAGAAAAAAAGGTATTTATTCTCTGGAAAAATTGAGTTGGACAACTATAATGGTCTTTTAATCATCCGCTTCAGAAGACTCTCTCTGCCTGTCAGTAAACAATGGAACAATTGATGTTACTCTTTTAAAACTTTACAACGCTTTAGATCTACTTCATTTCAGAGTTCCAACTTAAACTGTTTAGCTTTTAGAAGACAACCACATCTGTCCAAGGCTACTAATTCAAATGTGATCCCAAATCTCTGGTACAATCTGGCTTCCCATTCATCTTTGAACCCCCAAATGAACCAGATGTTGTAATTATTCCAGTATATAATGATTTTTTTTTCTACTGGCCACCAATTTCATTTTCTGTTTGATCTGGGATCCCACATAAACAGGATTGCTGTTGTTGCTGTTGTATTGTTTTGTTCTATTCTGTTCAAAAATAGTCTCCTCAAAGAAAATATAATTGGTCACCAACAAATTACATATTTTAGGACAAGATATTTAACCTCTTTGGTCCTCCATGTCTGCATTTGTAATATGGTAATAAGAATCTCATAAGATTGTTATGATATTAAATTAATGAGGCTAAATTCTAGAACAAATTAAGAGCTTGCCAATGTTAATTCTATTCCCATTCCCTTTAATATTACACACCAAACAAAATAAAAATAATCAGATACGGGGCGCCTGGGTGGCTCAGTCAATTGAGCAGCCGACTTCGGCTCAGGTCATGATCTTGTAGCTCGTGAGTTCGATCCCTGCGTCCAGCTCTGTGCTGACAGCTCAGAGCCTGCAGCCTGCTTCAGATTCTGTGTCTCCCCCTCTTTCTACCCCTCCCGTGCTCAGGCTCTGTCTCTCTCTGTCTCTCGATAATGAATAAACATTAATTTTTTTTAAATACTCGGATGAAAATAGAATCCTACTACCACTTCTACCCATGGAATCCCACTCATGAACTCTTCTTAGTTATTAATGTTAATTTAAATTATCTGCCTATGCTCTTTTTAATCCAAAACCTCCAAATGTGTACTAGATCACATCTTTCTATAAGAATGTTATTTTAGCAGTCCACCATCTTCTATATTTTAAATTGTTCTCTTTCTACTATACAAATATTTCATTCTTTCATCTTAACATACAGCAACAAAATCAACCTCTATTTTCCTTTGTTCCCATTTTTTTCTTCTTTTTTTTTTATAGCAAGACTCCTTAAAATAGTTATTTATGCTCAGAGACTCCAAATCTCCCATTTTTTTCTTAGACTCCACTCCAGTACATCAGACTCCACAAAAGTCCATTTGATAGAGTTGATAACTGTGTTTACTCTGATGCATTTTCTTTACTTAGCTTCTAGGACAGCAACAACAAAATCTTGGCTTACCTTCCATCTCACATGTAACACATTTTCAGTCTCCATTGCTTTCTTTCTCTTCTTCCAGCCCTCTTAATGTTGGAATGTCTCATGGATTGGCCTTTGGTGTCTTTTTCTTTTCTCTATTTTCATTCAATTCCTTTCATTCTCACTCAGCCTCATGACTTTAATTATTTACCTTCTATACACAATGATTCCTAAATGTATTCCTCCTATACCTCTCTCTTGAACTTCAAACTGGTTCCTTGATGTCTGTACTTGAATGTCTAAAAATGATTTCAAATTTAACACATCCTCTAAACCACTCTACATTCCTTTTTTTTTTCCATAGTAATTGATGGCAAGTTTATTTATTCTTGTAAGGACTTAGACAAAAAATCTAGGAATCTTCTCTGACTCATTTTCTTTCACAGCCCATAGCAATTTAATGGGGGGGGGAAATGTGACCTTCAAAATACATCGAGACTATCACGTCCATTGTTATTTCCCTGGACTGAGGCTGGACCAGGCTTCTATGTTGTCTGGACTATAATAGCCTCTTATCTGCTCTCCCGGTTTCCCCACACTCTTATACAATCTACTCTCAATTCATCAGCCATAATAACTTTTTCTTCCCCTTTGCTGAATCTTTCATCCCAATGACTTATTCATTCTATAACTGGAATCCTGTACTTCTTCACTCTCCTTCATCCATTTTTGCCCATCCTCTTACCCCTTTCCCTTCTGGTAAACCATCAGTTTGTCCTCTGTATTTATGGGTCTGTTTTATCTTTGTTCATTTATTTGTTTTTTCTTTATTGTTCAGATTCCACACATAAATAAAATCATATACTTGAGCATTTAGGTTGCTACCATATCTCCATATCCATAATAGGTTGCTATTATAAATAACGTTAAAACAAACATAGGTGTTATGTATCTTTTTGCATTAGTGGTTTTGTTTCCTTTGGGTAAACACCCAGTAGTGGAATTACTGGATTGTATGGTAGTTTTCTTTTAAATTTTTTGAGGGAACTTCATACTGTTCTCCACAATAGCTATGCCAATTTGCATCCCCACCAACAGTGCACAAGGGTTCCTTTTTCTCTACATTCTTGCCAACACTCGTCTTTTCTTGTCTTTTTGATATTAGCCACTCTGACAGGTATAAGATCATACCTTGTTGTGGTTTTGATTTGCATTTCCCTGATGATTGGTGATGTTGAGCATTTTTTTCACATGTCTGCTGGCCATCTGTATCTCTTCTTTGGAAAAATGTCTATTCGGGTCCTTTGCCACTTTTAAATTGTATTATTTGTGGAGCTTTTGTTTTGGTGTTGAGTTGCATAAGCTCTTTATATATTTTGAATATTAACCCTTTATCAGATATATCATCTGCAAGTATTTTTCCCCACTCAGTAGGTTACCTTTTAATTTTGTTCATACTTTCATATGCTGTGCTGGCATTACCTCTTTAATAAAAAAAGTTGGATCATTCTGAATCTCATAGCCTCTCTCTCTCTCCCCTTTCATATATACAATAGTCATAATTGTTCCTTAACTACACAACACAAACTGTCACCTTAATGCCTTTGTACTAGCTCTTTACTCTCCTCTTTCTCCGAATATCCACTTCACCTCCCCAGATAACCACTTCATCTCCTTCAGGTCTTTGCTGGAATGAGGGCTATGCTAAGTATCTCATTTAAAATTACCTTCATCCATCACATCAGCACTCCTGATCCTCCATATTCTGTTGATTTCTCATCTTCTTACACCTTTTAACTTTAACTGTTAATTGTGTTTATTGTCTATAATTTGTCTCCACACACTAGATGTAAGCTCCAGGAGGTCAAGGATTTTTTTATTTTATTTTTATTTTTTTTTATTTTTTCACTGATGTAATGTATCTCTGGGTCTTAGAACAGTACTCTAATTGGCACAGAGTAAGGACTCAATAAATATTTGTTAGATGAATAAATTTTTTAAAAATATATGAGGCAAGAAGGAGAGCATTCTGGAATATAATCTCCTTTTAAACACATTAACAATGAAAGGAGTAGTGTTATACATATTTAATTAGGGAAAAATCAGTCTCTATGTACAACAAAGAACCAGATAGACCCTAAATGTGTGGAAAAGACTCTTGAATGAATTCAATGTTATCTCAGGTAATGACTACTAAACGGAGAATGCACAAGTAAAATACTTATGAAAATATGGAATAAAATGCTCAAGGAGTAAACAATTATGCAAGAGTTGTCTATTAAGATTCTAATTTTCTGTACATTAAAAATTGAGGTAAATGAGAAAATTAGGTTAACAATTTCTCACCACTGCAGAAAGGAAAATCAATTCTGTATTCATCTCAGAAGAGCTATGCAAATAACAGTCAAAGTGCTGGAGAAATGCAAAGCTACACAACTCTAGGGTATCCATGAGCCAATCAATTTGTTTGTGGATTCTCTGGGTCCCTTGTTCCTCCTTCTCATGTTTACTGCCTAATATTTGACCACTCTTCTGTTTGTTGGCAACTCTCACAAGACAGCAAACTAAAGAAACAAAATGAAACATAAGCAAATTAAAGCTACTTCTGATAGTAGCCAGGAGAAATATGCTGAGATTTTGGCCTAGACAGTAATAAAATTATGTGTAGGATTGAAGATCCGAGTAACTACAATGGTTACTAGCATGTTTTCTGGAAATCAGTTGCTATCATTGTCTTGACCCAATTCAATTAACGGGAGCATGAAATTTACCTAAAATAGAGTCAACAGGTAGAAAAAAAGAATTCATGACATTTTTGAAAAGAAAAAAAGGAAAGGAAGATCAATAAGGTAGAGAGATATGATATATTACCAAAGCTATAGAAATCTCTAGAGGAGGGGTGCCTGGGTGATTTAGTAGGTTAGGCATCCGACTCTTGATTTCAGCTCCAGTCTTGATCTCAAGAACCGTAAGATGGAGCCCCACATCTGGCTCTGCGACTACATGGAGCCTGCTTGAGATTCTCTCTCTCTCCCTCTCTCTCTCTGACCCCCCCCCCGCTTGCTTTCTTTCTTTCTCTCTCAAAATAAATAAATAAACTTAAAATCAAAAGAGAAATCTCTAGAAGAGGTAATTTAACATGATGGAAATGCATCTAATAGAAGCAAGAACTAGAGACAAACCTATCACTTACTGGCAATAGAAATTGGGTCAGAACACTTAACCTCAGAACCTACTTTCTTATTTATATAATAAGGATAGCAGTATCTTTTCTCATAAATTTGTTTGTGATAAATTACATCTGTCCTCTACATCCAAATTCCAGTTTCTGTCACACGTTATCTGCCCATTTGGCCAAGTGTTGACAGCCATCCCATTTTAAGCCCCCATGTTTCACTTTGCAAGGATAAAACCCTGAAGAAACATCTAGAGAGTAATTAACAGATGGCTGAAACTATCATGGGAAATATAAAAAGATAGATTGAAAAGTGCAACTAGGACCTGTTTGAAATGAGTGGGAGCCTATTGGTAAAATGTTTTTCCCCCTTCAACTGAACAGGATAATATTACAAAAGCTCTATTTAAAAACTATAGCAAGGGATCTCTTAGACAAAGTAAAAGATCCTGTTATACAGACTAAAGTGGAGAAAATGCTTTGTTCTTTGTATATTTACTTGAATGCAGTAAGTTCTATGAGAAGAAAGATCTTTGTTTCATTCATTACTGACTCCTTTGCATAGTGCATGATTTAAGCAATTAAGAAATAGTTTTGGATGAATACAGTATGCACAGATTATAATGTCCTTGGCACAGGGATGGGGGTTCACCCGCCTTGGAAGATGACTACACACAATTTTTTTAAAAAGATAAATAATAACAAACCAAAATATCTTATCACCTATAAAATGCAGCACACCTATTCCTATACTTCCTGAATCATCATTTATAAACATCTAGAATTCTGTTGAAGAACTTAGAGTCCATATGAGGTAAATATTGGCATAGATAGATAGATATTATAAATGACTAATATCTTCTTAAACCAGAATGCTATGATTTCATGAAGTGACCAAAAGAGACTTTCCATGATAGAGAAGGAAAAAAGTTAAAAGTTTGGAAAAAAGAATTCTACTCCGCTGCTTAAAGTCAAGCTCTAAAATTTAGTTTTATTTAGTTTAAGAAAAGCTATCTATATAGAAAGCTACATTTAAAATCTTTGTTATTTAGACTTTGGAGTAATATACAAACAGCCAATGAATGATCAAAATTTATGTGTTAATAAGATATATTAAATACCAAAGCAAAATAATTGTTTGAACTGCTTAACATAAAAGCACAATAGATTTGGACTATAAACCACACAGACTGAAGTAGGTATCTACAGATTTTGTCCTCAGGCTAATTATAAATGAGTTCAAAGTTGCCAAAGTAAATAGCACAGCCTTACACACCTCTTTGCCAACTCTCTCATACAGCCGATGGAACCGACCATCTAAAGAATGATGAAAAAGAATTTTCTAATGAATTCATTCCCCCCTGAAGTTATATGAGAGGAAAGGTCACTTCTCACTTACTAGCTTACCTTTTTGGTTTTTATCATTTTCTTGATTGTACATATTTTCATGTATTATGCTCTATTTATGCATTCTTTAATAGCATCTTTATTTATGACTTTGTGAATCAACATCTTCGTGACAGGAGGTGAAAGTCACTTAGTTAATTACACGTGCTTGACAAGCTGCATAATAATAACCACTGCAGTATTGTACATTAGTCAAAGATATGTAAATTACTGCAGTTATTCTCATTTGGGGAAAAACAAGAGACTTTGTTTTGGTCATTTAGAACACCTTTGCTGTGTCTGTATCTGTGCTTTTCTCAAGTATACTGTGCTTTTAACCCAAATCATGGCATCAATAATAAAATAGAGGTTAAATCCCATTCTACTAGTATGACCAAAGAAATAAAAAGCAAGCCAAACCAAACCAAAACTCAATTGAATGCGAACACTCTGGTCAGCAGTTGAGAACTTTGTTATATGAAGCTTCTTCCATATAATGCAATCCTCGTAAAACAGAACAGTTTAGACACTCCCTGCCCCACCAGGATGTTGTAATGAAATCTGACTTGGTCCAGCCAGATTAGAAGTGCATAGGGAGACAGAATGTACAGCACTGGAATGTTAATATGACTTCTGTATGAAGATTGGAAATTCTACAAAGTTATGAATAAGGTCAAAATAACACTTAGATGATTTACTGCCATAAAAAATCATACTCTCCTATGAGCGATTTACTGGATGTTATATAAAAATGGAGTGTGGACAAGCTACATTCAGATGCAAGCTTGCAGCTGTCAGTGTGTACATGTGCTCAATCTGGCTAGAGGATGATTTGAAGGTTGATTTAATTGTAGCTTCTGAATCATGTTCTTCCCTATGTGTTAAATTGTTTAACATAAATACAAAAATGTTAAAGTAATTTTAAGACTGTAAATATTTAGTATAAAAATCTGTAAAATCTCATTCTTTTCTGGAAGAGTAACTGAAAATATAGACTATCTGGGAAAAAATACCATGACTGAATAATGGTGACTACCAGACAGTTACGGCAAATTTACCCTTATCTGAGAAAGTTCACAGGGCTTTCAGAAGTAGCTGAGAATAAACAAACAAAAAACTAGGTGTGTGACAGAGCTGACCAGTGTTAAGAGGAACAGAAATCTGTATCTGTAGAACAGGGTTCAGAGATAAAGTCGACCAGTTGGTAAGGCAGCATCATTTGTGTTCCTTGCAGGCAATGTCATAGCCTAAACATATCTTGTCCTCTGAACACAAACTCAAAGCAGAGATTCAACTCCTATTGATGCTACCAGCACCAAAACATAAGGCACCACCAATGAGCTTTGTCAATATTATCCACTCAACTACAGCTCTCCTTAATCATCTTTCTATTCCTTGACATGCCTTCATTAAATTCCAAATATCACCTAACCATTTACTTCTCAGCTCAGCAAATCATCCTTAGGGAGAATATCTTCTTCCTCTGTAAGCTTTTTCCCCCATTTTTTTATTTCCACTTTTATACATACCTCCTTTTCTACATATTTTCTTGCCGGGTTTTCTGGCACATTCCTTGGATATTCTTTTTACTGAAAAATGAATAGAAGACTAGAAAATAACATGGCGCTCCATCACAGACTGCCGGAACATGCAACACCACTATCTAACTTATACGCTCCTGCATTTACTGAGTGCGAAAGATCCCCAATTCGTTGAGCCTGCACATGCAATGGAGAAATGTTGATGCATCTTCTCAGAAGTCATTTGGTAGGAAATGGAAATTAGGAACCCATTTCTACCTAAATATACGTGCTGTGGAGGAAAGAAAATGAGTAGGCACAGGAAAAAATAAGAACAGAAACATTAACACACATAAACAAAAAGAGCAGCATGCAAGCATGTAAAATATGTCTACATGCCAACAGGAAAAGCCATGCATGCTACCAGTACACATGAAACAATATTGTTAGAACTTAGAATAGAAAAGAAAATATAAATTTATCTCCCTGTTTTTCCTGCAGTAAACTCACCATCCTCAGTCGGAACGTATATGTTTAAATATAGGCAGTCTTCACTCTGGTCTTGCACATATGACGAAACCACATCCAAGTTATTAGTAAACCACACAGGAAGCATGACTTCTGGCAATCTGCCATCAATGATATTCTGGGGACACACAGGAGCAAACTGAGTTGCATTCCTGATATCTGACCAGGGAGATGGTGGTTCTGGAGGCTGAAAACGATGTTCCCCTGTTGGTGGGGCTGCATATGGAACCCCAAGAAACTGAATAACAGGCCCCAAAATTTCATTATTGAGTTCTTTCTTCATCCCTCTTATCTTGCCGAAGTTGGTAGTGACCAGTGGGTCTGCATCATCCAATTTTTGTGAAAGCACATGGGCAGCCTGAAGTAAACATCCCAACACACAGAGAGTCAATGAGGCACCCAATCCCCTGTGTACCAAGCATGCCATTACTGCTCTCCACACATAATTTGGCCACATGCATCTGGGCAGTGCCATGGTCCCACATTAGTTGTGTAGTTGTCTGGTTACAGTGAGGCAAAGGTATTTGTATCCGCTTTAGAAAGACTGGATAATGGTAGAACGCACCTCCAACTTCTTCAAGGCAAGCTTGTCAAGAAAAGCTCAGAAAGCTCTTTATGCATCCAGTATCTCCCATTGATTTCACATGTATTGAAGTAGCATCTTCAATCATCACTATTTATCAGACCATATCCTATTGACCATTCTGTTTTCCATAGTAGCAATGTGACAAGAGTGGCCATTGACTGTAGATTGCCCTCTTACAAATCAAATCCAGTTAGCAGCAGATCTGCATCCTAAAGAAAATGAAAATAAATCATTAGGATGAACAAGCTGAAATAGAGCAATAACTAGATGTTTTACAAGCTACAGAAATACATAAATAGCGGCTAGAGTCAGTTAAGTTAAATACTACCATAGGAAAATTATGGTTTGATGTGAGGTGAAAGGGGAAATAACTGATTATTAGATTCTTGAAAAACTTGCCTGCTGATTTACACACATTTAAGTGGAAGCGGGCCTTTTCAACATATGCGATTTCAGGAGCATTTCACAGTACACGTTTTTAAAAAAATACTAAAGGCTATATGTAAAATTTCCCCTTTATTGATGGTCTTCAATCACATCAAGGAACAACAGAAGTAATCAGCAAACACGCTAAAAATTAGAATTAAATAGCAGAAAACCTTTTGAAAATTATTGGTAGGGAATTAGTGGAATGTAAACAAGCTATAAGAGTGACTATATATATTTAAAAGCAAACAAACAAAAAGGTGGTCCCCAATATTATGCTACATAGAAAAAACAAAGTTAATGTTAGAGCAAGAAAACTAACACTAGTTCAACTGTGATCATTTAAGTGCAACTACCTTATAAGATCAACCTCCTTGATGTTTCTCAAAAGTTTGCACCAAATCATTGGGTATAGGTCCCTCACCTTAAATTAAGTTTCAAAAATTTTAAAGATAAAATGGCTTCAGACAAATTTGAAAAAGAAACAGAAATTGGCATCTTTTTGAAGACTAAAGTGTTTTTAGTTTTTTTTTTTTACAACCTAGTTATACTATTTTAAAAATCAGTAAATTCTCAACGTGAAAATTAATTTCTGCATCAAAGTCAATGTATTGTAAGTTACAAGTTTTGTTTTCACTACCTATCAGAGATCAAAGGAACAATAAAAAAAATAAAGTGTAGTAGTTCTGTGAAACAATCATACCTAATCACCACATCTTGCATATTAACACTAACAGAACATCTAACACTGTTTACCCAATTCAACTTAAAACACATCAGGATAAAATGTAACACTCAGTGCAGTGCAATTCACAGCATAATCTTACTTTAACTGCAAGATAGCATACAACTCGGCAAATTCATCTTTTCTTGTTCAAGCAACCTTTTAAAGTGCTTACTTTGAAAATAATAGTGTTGATTTGTATTACAAATGGTTCTAGCCTGTCATATTATGAGAAGATTCCCAAAGAAGTGCTGGTCTGGCAGTGAGGTTGCCCTGACTTTGTGTTACCGAAAAGGAGATTGTACAAACTATATAGGGCAGTGGGAGATTTGATTCAGGCCTGGTGTTCCTTTAGCTCTGAACAATCCATCACAGAAGGCAATAAGGAGATAAATGTCTTTCTTCAAGAGTACTTCTGCCTGTGTTAATTCATAAACCTTTGCTGTGAAAGCTCATTAACATACAAAAGGCAGGCTTAGACCCATCCCATTCCTGTCTCAAAACTCGAGCACATACTGAAGATTTAGCTACACGAACCCATTTCTACTAAGAGTACACAGTGTTTATTTTTGTGCAGAATCGTGGTGAGCCACAGCATGGCTGAGTCTTTCCCAGTCACATTTGGTGGTAAAAAGCACCGTATCAACAGATGAAACACAATAGTCAGTCAAGTTAATGGTAGAAAAGCCATTGTAATTACGTCCAGGAGCCCCACAAAGATATGAGACTCCAAAAAGACAGCAAGCAATTGAGCCTTATATGCCATCCTGAGCTAAGGAAAGGGAGAGGGGTGCGGGTGCTTCAAAAGGTAAGAAGACAGATCACAGGAAGATGAGACAAGGAAATATTTGGTAAAGAAAATTTGCCCTGCCACACAGGGCTCCTCCAAGGAACAAATCAAAGTACACCTGGTGGAGGGTCCAAAATATCACTACGAGTAGGGTAATAAAATAACCAAAGTCACAACAACAGAGAGCAAGTAACAATCTCCAGAAAAACACCTCCTGAAGGGCCAGGCCCTGGACAGTGTATGACCCTCCTTTAATATAGTAGTGCTCGCAGGTGCAGAGCACACAACAAGCTTTTAAGACACATAAGGGACAGAAAGCTAGCCAAAATGATGAAATGGAAGAATTCTCTTCAAAAGAAATTCCAGGAAGTAGCAACAGCTAACAAATTGATCAAAACCGATTTAAGCAATATAACTGAACAAGAATTTAGAATAATAGTCATAAAATTAATTGCTGGGCTTGAAAACAGCATAGAGAGGACAGCAGGGAATCTATTGCTACAGAGATCAAGGGGCTAAAAAATAGTCATGATGAATTTAAAAATGCTATAAATGACGTGCAAAGTAAAATGCAGGCTGCCACAGTGCGGACTGAAGAGGCAGAGGAGAGAATAGGTGAATTACAAGGTAAGATTATGGGAGCGTCTGGGTGGCTCAGTGGGTTGAGCGTTTGACTTCGGCTCAGGTCATGATCTTGCAGTTTGTGAGTTTGTGAGTTTGAGCCAATTCAGGCATTGGGCTCTGTGCTGACAGCTCAGAGCCTGGAGCCTGCTTCAGATTCCATGTCTCCCTCCCTCTCTGCCTCTCTCCTACTCATAATCTGCCCACCCCCTCTCTCTCTCTAAAAAATAAACATTAAAGAAAAATTGTTTTAAAAAATTATGGAAAAAGAGGAAGCTAAGAAAAAGAGAGAGAAAACAAAATCCAGGAGTATGAGAGGAGAATTAGAGAAGTTAAGTGATGCAATCAAATGGAACAATATCCGTATCATAGGTATACCAGAAGAAGAAGAGAGAGAGAAAGGGGCTGAAGGTGTACTTGAACAAATCATAGCTGAGAACTTCCCTGATCTGTGGAAGGAAACAGGCATTGAAATCCAACAGGCACAGAGAACTCCCTTCAGGCGTAACTTGAATTGATCTTCTGCATGATATATCATAGTGAAACTGGCAAAATACAAGGATAAAGAGAGAATTCTGAAAGCAGCTAGGGATAAATGGGCCTTAACATACAAAGGTAGATACATAAGGGTAGTAGTAGACCTATCTACTGAAACTTGGCAGGCCAGAAAGGAATGGGAGGAAATCTTCAATGTGATGAACAGGAAAAATATGCAGCCAAGAATCCTTTACCCAGCAAGTCTGTCATTCAAAATAGAAGGAGAAATAAAGGTTTTCTCAAACAAACAAAAACTGAAGGAATTCATCGTCACTAAATGAGCCCTACAATAGATCCTAAGGGGGACTCTGTGAATGAAATGTTGCAAGGACCACAAAGGACCAGAGACACCACTACAAGCATGAAATCTATAGATAACATAATGACTCTAAACCCATATCTTTCAATAATAACACTGAATGTAATGGACTAAATGTTCCAACCAAAAGACACAGGGTATCAGAATGGATAAAAAAACAAGACCCATCTATTTGTTGTCTACAAGAGACCCATTTTAGACCTGAGGACACCTTCAGATTGCAAGTGAAGGGATGGAGAACTATCTATCATGCTATAGGAAGTCAAAAGAAAGCTGGAGTAGCCATACTTATATCAGACAAACTAGACTTTAAATTAAAGGTTGTAACAAGAGATGAAGAAGGGCATTATATAATAATTACAGGGTCTATCCATCAGAAAGAGCTAACAATTATAAATGTCTATGCACCGAATTCAAAAGCACCCAAATATGTAAAACAATTAATCACAAACATAAGCAACCTTATTGATAAGAATGTGGTAATTGCAGGGGACTTTAACACTCCACTTACAACAATGGATAGATCATCTAGACAGAGAATCAATAAAGAAACAAGGGCCCTGAATGATACATTGGATCGGATGGACTTGACAGATATATTTAGAACTCTGCATCCCAAAGCAAAGAATATACTTTCTTCTCGAGTGCACATGGAACATTCTCCAAGATAGATCACGTACTGGGTCACAAAACAACCCTTAATAAGTATGAAAGAATTGAGATCATACCATGCACACTTTCAGATCACAATGCAATGAAGCTTGAAATCAACCACAGGAAAAAGTCTGGAAAACCTCCAAAAGCATGGAGGTTAAAGAACATCCTACTAAAGAATTAATGGGTCAACCAGGCAATTAGGGACGAAATTAAAAAACACATGGAAACAAATGAAAATGAAAATACAACAATCCAAATGCTTTGGGATGCAGCAAAGGCAGTCCTGAGAGGAAAATACATTGCAATCCAGGCCTATCTCAAGAAACAAGAAAAATCCCAAATAAAAAGCACCATATCGACACCCAAAGTACAGAAACTGGGTGGCACGTTAAAAATCTCCATCACCATTTTTTATTCAGCCTTATTTCCAAGTACAGTGATTTCCAAAAGTTCTTCTTTATACACTTGGTACCTTATTAATATTATAAAGTAATTATTTCATTATTAACAAAGAACACTCATTTGTGTATTCACAAGCCCTTAACTGTGTTAAAAATAAAGGGGGTCCTGTTTACCACTGATGTGATACTTTAACACAAGATGTGAAGGATTAGATTTCTGTACACCAGGGTAAATTTTCAAATTCTAATAACATTTTGTTACTGAGGTTACAAAAATGTCCCATTTTACAAGGGCTTACCTGTATGGAGAATTATGGTATTGACCCCAAAGATTTTTTAGAAGTTGGTGTTATATTAATAACAGTTGTCCAAGTCTAACCTAAAAATATGGCTTACTTAAGTTAATGAAATTTTAAATATGTGTGTAAATTAGTCTGTGTGTGTGTGTGCGCATACATGTATAGATTACTAAATATAAAGACTCTCAAATTTCTTGGAAGACTTTTTTTCCTATTTATTGGTGCTTTCTTAGCTTTTTTATATGCCAAACCCTTAGCTTTTATGCATTTACACTCATTTACAATAACCCTATAACATAAGTTCAACAGTTATCCCCTTTTTACTCAGAGGGACTGAGACTTCAAGAGGTTAAATACCCTGACCAAGGTCTCTCAGCTAATCAATAGCAGATCCAGGAGCCCAGTGGAATCTGATTTAAAAGCTGCCCTCTTGATCACTGCACCTGATAACACTCTCACTTCACAATTAACACTTTTTAAAAAATTGATCCTAGTGCACTTAAAATTGAATTGTAAAAGTGTTTTATGTTCCTTCAGAAGGACAGAGTCTAGGTAAATACTCTGACAATTTCATAGGAACAGAAATTTAAATGGATTACCCTGTTCTTATTGGAAATTTCAATTTTATTTTGCTAGATTTCTTCTATTTTACTTTTTTTAACTTTTTTTTTACATCTATTGCAGTGATCAGTTATTCATATGTGTTTACCTAAGATTATGCTAAAATAATAATGGGTAACAAAAAAATTACAACTTTGTAGCCTAATAGCCTAAATGTCCATTAATAGATATTGATAAATGAATTATGATATATGCATAAATTAGAATTCTATACATCAATGAAGTAAAGGACCTGGACCTAAATATGTCAACTTAGATAAATCTCAGAAGTTTTAAACAAGCAAATTGCAGATGAGACAAAGTAAAATGTTATTCAAATAAAGTATAAAATATGCAGAGCAAATCTATATATTATTCACAGATTACATAAATATGTAGTAACAGAATATTTGTCATCCCTGGGTAAGGAGGAAAGCATATGAAATTAGTCTAATGGTTAATAATTAACATTATTAATTAATTGGCACTAAGATTGATAACCTGTGGTGAGGTCTTAAAAGACCATAATTAATTGACTACAATAAGTTTTACAAATCTAACATTTGATAGCATTAGGTGATACATACACACACACCTATACATCTTTGTTATGCAATTCTCTGTATTTTTCTATGTGTTTGAAATCTTTTATAATAAATATGTTAAAATAATAAGATCAGCAAGCCTTATTCAGCAGGCCAGGCAAGTAGATGAGTCTATTAATTCATATAGGACTAGCTCCATTGGACTTTGCAGTTAGTGCAGACACTAGCTCAAAAAATTCTTCCCTTTGGGTTAAAGTATGAGTAATTCCACTGAATTATAACATTTTAAAATAAATAACATTTTAAATAACATTTTAAAAGGCATCATAAATGGATATATATTATCTCACTTGCATTAATTCATCATAACTGGTGGAACTAGTTTGTTCCTGAGTAACCCAGATCAAAGAGATGACACTGGAGAGAATAGAGAGAACTTCTTGAAACATTAGATAATCATTCATCCAATCTTCCACTCATTCAATAAACATTTATTGTGTATCTATAACATATAAGCTATTGTGCTAAATGTTATGAGAATTTAAAGACAAGTACAATTGCGTCTTTGCTCCCAAGTAGCTATAATAGTGTAAAGGAATAAGTCACATTAAAAAAAATGACTCTAATGTAGGTTGGAATGTGACATGTGTGCAACAAATACACAATGAATGGGGATATGGAACCCAGCAAAAAGTTTCTGATTGATAACTTACATAGCCTTATATGTCTTTTTTAAAAATATGACCTATTTATTTTCTACCTTGCTCTGTTTTTAATTTGTTTTATTGTTGAACCCAACTCCGCCCTCCTCCCGCTACTGAATTTCTTATTCAAGGGCAAGGATTTTGTTGTTGTTGTTGTTGTTGTTGTTGTTTTTTTTTTCAACGTTTTTTATTTATTTTTGCGACAGAGAGAGACAGAGCATGAACGGGGGAGGGGCAGAGAGAGAGGGAGACACAGAATCGGAAACAGGCTCCAGGCTCCGAGCCATCAGCCCAGAGCCCGACGCGGGGCTCGAACTCAGACACCGCGAGATCGTGACCTGGCTGAAGTCGGACGCTTAACCGACTGCGCCACCCAGGCGCCCCGGATTTTGTTGTTTTTAAATAGTATCTTCATATCCATCATAAACTCTATGTTGACAATCCTTTATATAATGCAGACATGGGTAAAACCTCAGCTCATATGGACTGACTGAATGCTTATCACCAGAGTGGTGTGGAGTCTGCTCAATGCTATACAATTGATTGTTGTTATTCACTGTAGTTATGCTCCATAAAGTCACTGCAAACGTCAAGTTAAGAAACATGGATCCATGCTCCTAGGGAAATAGCTATAAATTACTCACATAGTTATAAATCATAATCTCAATTTCAAATTAAATATTTATAAATCATTCACATAGTTGTAAATTATAATCTTCAACCCTAAAAACAGTTCATCCTAGTAGATTCTATTTTCTTTATTTTACAAAAGAGAAAACAGGATTCAAAAATGTTAAGTGACTTGTCTGAGGCCATTCCACTAACAGGTGCCAGAGTTGAGATTCAAAGCCCCTTCATCTGGCCCCAACACTGGAGCTTCTTGCACCACACAGCACTATGTCTACCATTTCTGTCCTCCATTCATTTCAGTGTGACAGCTGAAACAAGGAGGGAGAAGATACCCTTGTATAACCTCAGCTGGAAACTATGCTTATAGGAAGACGCAAAGTGTTTGCTGCTCTGTGAATGGCTGCGTATCTGTGAGTATTGACTTTGGGGTTACAAATAAATTTTAGTGAATAGGCAAATTTGAAAACACAGGTCCACGAATAATGATGATTGACTGTATTAACTAAAGATAAATAATATTTTATAACTATGGGTCGATGAGTCATTTTGAGGTCAGAATATATCAGCCTGTCACCAGCCTGTCACTACTAATAACTAGTAATAATCATTGGTTTTAAGAATTGGATTTACTACTAATAATTTAATAATAATTGCATTTAATAATAACTGGTTTTAGTGGAGTACAGTGTTCTCAGCCAGCCGACGCCACCCATGTAACTGGAATGTGCTTATTGTAGCCAGCTCGCTATAAGAGAATCTGACCACCAGCAGATTTTAGGATTCCTATAGCAAGATGTTTCACATACATGCTGGAGGTGGTTCAAAATTTGGAGATAAGGAGTATCCTGCGTGACCCAGCAGTGGGAAAACAAGGAAGGCTGCATCTGAGATGTCCAGACCCCATTCAATGCATATCCTTCCCCTGTTGTTGCTCTCTGGTACTATTTGCGTGTAACAAAGCTGTCCAAGGAGTATAAACTGTTTGAATCCCATGAGTCCTTTCAGTACCTGAACACTTAAAGTAACTAATGTGTAATTAATTCACACAGTAAGTACTTAGAAATAGGATGAATAAACAAATGAATGCAATTGCACAAAATTCTGTTAGGCTTTAAAGGAAAAGACAGGTCTACCTCTAGGTAATAGATTAGGAAAGAGATTTGAACAAATATTGATGGTCATGGAAGAGATTCCAGGCAGGGGGCACATTCTAGAAACATGGAAAGAATATGTAGTGGACATTGCAGTGCTCAGTCTTCCTGGAAACAGCTCACATTCCAGTGACTGGTCCACATCAGTGTAAGGCCTGGCCTTTTTGCCTCAATGCAGACCAACTCTGAGGGGCTATCCTGGCCCAAAAGCTCCCTACTGTATGGAAAGAGATAGAAGGAGGAGTTGACTATGATTCCTTCACTCCCTCCCATGTGTTTTTCCCAGCGGTGTGCCCTAGTAAATTTCCTGCAGGTAAATCCCCATCTCAGAGTCTTTTTTGTTCCCCCCTGGGAAACCTGACCTATGACAGAAAGGAAAGAAGCAGCAGTGTTTGAGGAGGGCACAGTTTAGTTTGGCAAGAACACAGAGTAAATGAGGTTCAGTACTGAATGAGACTGGAAAGGCAGGTTACAGCCAAATCAAACGAGCCCTTTCATAAAAGGCTAAAGAGTTTGGATTTTATTCACAGGATGATAAAAAGTCATTAAATATTCCTTGCAGGGGAAGAATATTATCAAATTTATTCAGAAGAAAATTAAACTGGCAGTACTGTGGAGCAGGGATCTCCAAAGCACTGTGCTCATACCCTACTACAAGATGACCAGATGAGAGAAGGAAGGTAATCGTTGAACTATGTATCATAATTTTTATATAAAGCTAGAAGATAGAGAAATTAAGCTTTGCTAATATGAATATATGGTTTAATACCAGTGTCTCCACATGGTTGCATGACGTGTATAGCACTTGAGATATTCTTGTTCTACCATCTAGAACATGGTAGGATTCCCAGCAGTGACAATTTTGCTGTTATTGTTTCTTTCCAACACACAATGATATATTAGAGTTAACATCACTAGATAAGTAGATTTATACTTTTTTTCATCATGTTGTAATTAAAACAACCGTCACAAAAAAGAACTACTGAATTAAGTTTTTTCTCGCAAGATAAATATATGTTAAAGGACATACTAGTAACACAATCATAACAACAAGAAACAAGCAGATATGAAACTTCTAGTTCTGATACAAGCTCTTCAACTATATTGCAAGACTCAAAACTATGGCTATTGAATCATATACAATAATAAGTTAGACAAACATTTTCAAAAAATCAAGAAAGTAACTCAGAATGCAGATTTAGGGGCACCTGGGTGGCTCAGTCGGTTGAGCGTGCGACTTCAGCTCAGGTCATGATCTCGCGGTCTGTGAGTTCGAGCCCCACATCGGGCTGCCCCACAGCCCCACAACAGAGCCTGTTTCGGATTCTGTGTCTCCCTCTCTCTCTGACCCTCCCCTGTTCATGCTCTGTCTCTCTCTGTCTCAAAAATAAATAAATGTTAAAAGAAAAAGAATGCAGATTTATATCCATTTCACTAACTGAACTGTGTCCTTAGGATCTCAGTGGCTTGATATATTCATGAATGATAGAATGAAGGCGTCAACATTTATAAAATATTAAAAATACTAATTTTATCTTTCTCATCTTTTAATGCCTATTTTTGTGTATGCCTTACAAGTTGATACACAAAGATATTTGTGTAGGAATGTATGCATATATTTATACTTTTTTGGTTTGGTTATCATAAACACAGGATTGCATGATCACAAAAATGTGGAGACCATTACCTTAGTGAATGAAATGGTGGGAAAGAAAGAAGAAACAATTTTATTTTTATGTTCAGTTTAAACTATAGGTTAATATACCACATTTATGTGAAAATGACAGCAAATTGACTAATATTATAAATCACCAATTACTCACCAAGCCTTGTCCAAACCATTTACATGTTTCATGTCATTTAGTCCTCACAACCAATTTATAAGCCAAGTACTGGTATTAGAGATGAGGAAAATGAGGATTTGTGTACTTAGGTAACTTTCTTAAGGCAAGGGTAGGAAAAGGCAGACCCAAGAAACAAGCTTGGGACTGCCTAACTCCACAGAATATGCCCTGAACTTTTATGATACATGACATTTTGCTTTGTTCTCCAATGAGACCAACTCCATCAAGTCATATGTTCAGTTTGAGCATTTGAAGAAAGTGAAACACACCAGACACTAATAGGAAAATAAAAAGGCTCTTGATCAGCTTGCCAGGGTTAATTAATAGGCATAGTTTAGAGCAGTTCCAAGCACTGTGATATTGAGACTTCTTCCAGAAACATTCCATAATATAGACTAGAGAGTAATGAAAAAAGTTAGGACTGGCGATAAGCAAGTCAAGAATGTTAGAATTTCAAGAAGCAAAGATTATGAGAAATGGTAATTCCAGTGTTGAATAAACTATATCTAGGTAGAAAGGTAAGCAGTACCTGAAGGGTACAAGGAGAAAAAGTAAGAAATAATTAGAACCAAGGATTATTATGAAAGGTCTACTCTGAGATGGGAATATCAAAATTTGAGATTTTGATCATGCGGAATTTCAAGAGATGCCATGGTCCATATTGTGGCCATACTACCATGGAGCTATTGAGAACTAATGCGGTAACAAGTATATTCTGCCATTACCATCATTAATTAATAACTTGATTAATGGCTTGCTCCAACTGAGCATAGACTGGGGCCAGTGAGCTAACAGCATCATCTCATTTAATTGTCTCTAACTACGATGAAGTAGAGATAGTTACCATCTCCTTGTAACTGATAATTAAATGGAAAATCAGGAACACAAAGCCACTGAAACATTTTTCAATAAAACAAGACCACAGTTTTATTAATATACTGAGTTCTAATAAATAAAAGGAGATAAGGCTGAAGAATTAATACACTCTAAAGATAAGCCCTGCCCCCTTCTCAATTTTTTCCAGAGCCTCTTTTTCAGAGAAAAGGGTAGGCAGCCTTCAATAATTTTCAGTTATATACCATCCCCCTCTCTTCTGAAGAAAATGTAAGCAGTTCTATGTTTTCTTTCTCCTTGAGCTACTTCCACTCTAAATGAAGCTCTCCAGTGATGTGAGAAAATATCAGAAAGAAACAATTATTAAGAAGAAAAAGCAAACTAAAATTTGACAGTAATAAAAGAACAAATTTTACGACCAAAATATTTTAAAGATTAGCAAGGAAAAAATCATGAGTATGTTGCCAAGGTTATACCGGGTAACAAAGTATCTTTGCAAAAAAAACAAGACTACTGGAAGGCAGCGCACAGCACGGGGAGCAGGATCCAGTGAATTGGGTCCAACAGTTCACCAACATCTTTCTGTCTAGGAAGTACTCACTTGAGCAGTGTTTGCCTGAAGGAACCCCAGCTAGCATCCTCCAAAGCCTGGCTCAAATATCATTACTTCCTTCCCAGATCCTTCCAGCCACAAAAATACTCTTTTCCCTCAACTCTCAAAGCACTTGTTACCTTTCTTGTAACTGAATCTGTAGTACATTCTATTACAGTGATTTATAAACAAAGCTTCCCTCTTCATCCTCTTATATTGTTTAGTGTCAGCCATTGGTGAAGCCCACATGAGCAAAATAGGCATAGTGTTAACTTAATTCTCATGGAGACTAAAATTCCATGGGAAAGACACACTTTATGTAAATCAATCACACAGACAACTATTTAGTCATAAATGCTTTGCCAAGAAGGGTAATGCAGGGTGCTCTGAGGGAAGACTTAATCAGTCTGGAGTGGGATGGATGATCTTCCTGAAGAAGAGATCTATACAGTGGGTTTTGAAGGATGAGTAGAAGTTGGCAGGTGAAGATCAGGGGACAGACAGGCAAGAGAAAGCCCAAATGCTGTGAAGCCTGGGGCTTTGCAAGAACAAAGAGGTAAGTGTAATTTGAGAACAGAGTAGGGCATGGGGCTGGAGAGGAGCGGACAATTCAAGAAAGTCTAAGCCATTTTAGGAATTTAAGATCTTATCCCAAGTATGATGAGAAGAATTACAATCACAATAATGACATAATTAGGGTGGCCATAGTCTTTGAGAGAAACCCATTCATTTATTATATTATTTGCCATCAATTAACCCTACCCTCAGATTTTATCCATCAGTGATGTCTGACCTCTGTGAAGGCATTACTTTAGAGTTACAGCAAGAGAGGGTAATACAGAGAAGAGGTAGAAACAAATTAGAGTACAACAAAAATTCCTCATCATGCAGGAATGTGCATGGATGACCCATGTAGACTAGTAGCTAATTCCACTGCTGTTTGGCAAAAAACGGGATTCTGAAAGGCCATAGCTTTTCTGACAACACAAAGAAAAAGAGACCAAAATGACAGCACTTCCTTCTGTATTCATATCTAAATATTTCTACTATGGCCATCATTACAACTAACAGCTAACTATTAGAGAGTTTCTTGTTTGTTTTGTTTTGGAGAGATGGCTAAAACAGGCTGTTTAACATTTAATTGTATATAATAAGCTTTGCTTTCTGTTTACTCTGAATCTACTTTCAGATAAGATCTCCAAATATTAATTGTTAAATTTAATATCTAACTTAGTAATCTCAACTTCTGAATGAACAAGAAGGTGAAGAAGGTGAGAGGGACAGGAATTCATAAGAGAGGATGCTGAGGAAAAAAAAAGCATGGGTAGGTAACACTTTTAATGTATATGTAAAACACTGCAGGACATATTTTTAAAACCAATTGGTGACCCTGTCATCCCCCAAAAGAAAATGAATAATCAATCACTCAAGAGCTCAGAGAGCCAGCAAGGTAGGGCTGATTACTTCCCTTGATATTAAGTTGATGCTTTTGTCTGAAAGGGGCCACTTTTGGGTCACAAGTCGTTGCTTCCAGATGCAACTTAATTACGGCTGCCGGTATCTTTATAGAGAAGATAGCACAACCTAAGAGCACTGCTACATTCTCAATTCACTGTTTAAGCTTATTTTTGTTTCTAGTGAGCTGCTGTGCCTGGGAAGAGTGGAGAATTGCCATTCCTGGTGCCCTGCTTAATTAAAGTCCTCTTTAAAAAATCCCTTGTTGCCAGAGAATAGCTACAACTTTGGCAGAAGCAGTGCTAAGTTTCTCAGTATGGACTTGTGCCAGGTTGTGTCAATCTTGACCCCTTGGAGGATGATTAGCAGAGAGGGGGTAGTTAAACCTTTGTGCCCATTCAGTCCCAGGCTTCTGCTGGAATTGGCAAACACTATAGTGACTATTGTTTAAGGAGTAACTGTCTAGTAGGAACTGGACTAACACCACCAACTCTTTTCACGTAAGGCACCAAACAACAATAATGGCTTCCTGCCACTCCTGACCTGGCTTAGAGCTCAACCAGTACCCCAAAGGGGAAAGCATATTACACTTGCAATCATCTTCAGATATTCACATCTTTTATTTTCCCTTCATATAACAGTTCTATTAGTACTGACAGTAACAAAATTAAAAACAATGCTCTATTCATGGGCCATTTCTGTAACAGAACATCAATGAATAGATATTTGCAAGAATTTAACATATACATGGAACATAAGTTGCTAAATGAATCCATCATTTAAATGATTTCACCAATTAAATGATTTCACCAACTTTAATAAAATTGAATGGGGGGGCTAGAATTATGAAGTGTTAAAAAATGAAAAAAAAGTGTTTAAGATTATAACCAAAACACCAAACTTTACTGTATTTTAGATCTTATTGTCTATGGTCTAAGTGTTTGTAAGTGTTTGACTAATTTTTAGTCCTTCTGAAGTTCCTTGAGAGACCACATTTTCTTCATGGCAGAAAATAACTCTAATGTATTGTGGTAAATTACAACCAGAAATAATCCTATTATACTTGTAAGTCTTAATAATTTATCAAAATTAAAAACTGTAAAAAATCATTACAAAGTTCCAATTATTATTTTTCTTTGATTAAAATTCAGTCCTTTTAAATATATTCCTTTCTACCTTTGGGATTTGCATATAACTTCAAAATATCTGTCAATTCAAATAACAGCTGATTTATGTTAAGGAAAAAATGGCAAAAATGAAGAGACCATGTATTAAGCAAGAGGTTACATATTTAGTTGTCAACATTCAAGACTAGAACCCAGTGTCCTTATTCACTTAACAAATATTTATTGGTCACCAATAATGTGCCAGGTACAGCTTTGAAACACCAGACAAAAATCCTTGCCATCATAGAAGTTATACAGTTACTACTATATTATTTCAGTGTGTAATATATTTTGCCTTTGTATATTCAATAACTCCTCAGAAGTTATTACTTGAAGACCACAGCTCTAAATAATGAGAACTTTTGGTATCAGCTTCACAGCAACATACATATTTAGAACACTTGGCATTGTTAAAGAGGTAATGAAACTAGTGACTTTTTTACCCATAAGAAAAAGGATAGATAACACTGTCACTTGTGTGTAAAGTTTTAGACAGCTAAGTAATATAGATTTAAATTAAAAATGACAGATGCACTGATTTGAAACATGATGGTTACTGAAGTGAACCTTTATTCCTTGTAGTGTTATGGTTAACTATTAAATGGCTCAAGTACCATTTTTAGGTGTGGGAATATTGTGACAACTGTTGGTCAATGTCATATGCTACAATCATTATTTTCTTGGTTAATTCTATCATAAGAGGAATGGTTATCAGGGCACCTGGGTGGCTCAGTCAGTTAAGCGGTCTGACTCTTGATTTGGGCCCAGCTCATGATCTCACGGTTGTGAGATCAAGCCCTGAGTCTGATTCCATGTTGCTTAGGATTCTCTTTCTGCCCCTCCTCTGCTTGCACATTCGCGCATGCACTCTCTCTCTCTCTTAAAACTAAATAAACATTAAAAAAAAAAAAAGAGGATTGGTTATCTTATAGGAAAAATTTATACTAGTGACAAACCCAAGTTAGTTTTTATCAAATCAATATTCATTGATTTCACGAGGGACCTTGTTGAACTTCCAAGCAAAGTGGGTATTCCATATTACAGTATGAAAGTATTCACCATAACTCTTTTCTTTTAAAGTCAGCAGGAATTTTCAATTCACTTTAAAATGTTACAATTAGGGGCGCCTGGGTGGCCCAGTCAGTTAAGCGTCCGACTTCAGCTCAGGTCATGATCTTGCGGTCCGTGAGTTCAAGCCCCGCATCGGGCTCTGTGCTGACCGCTCAGAGCCTGGAGCCTGTTTCGGATTCTGTGTCTCCCTCTCTCTCTGACCCTCCCCCGTTCATGCTCTGTCTCTCTCTGTCTCAAAAATAAATAAATGTTAAAAAAATAAAAATAAAAAAGAAAATAAAATGTTACAATTAATCTCTTTTCTCCTAAAAGGCAGCATTCACTGGGTGTGTTAAGGGAGGATAAAACTCCTATTACATTAAGTGATACCAAAGACCTATACAAAAGAATATTAGTATATCAGTTAGGTGTTTCAAAAAGGGAAGTTGTTGAGGAACACATACAAGACCTTCATATCATTTCCTGACATCTTCGCTCTTTCCAGAGTATAACTGTGTTATTTAGATATAGGCAAAATGTAAGAAAACCATATTCTAAGAAGATATTTGCCCAACATTCCATCTGCTTCCCAACTGCTGCCCTATCTGTCCCCACTGGCATTACCAAATAAACAAATATGGAAGGAAACAAATAAGTAGGTCTACTTATTTTCTAAATTATGCCAAAAATTAAACAGAATTATAGGTGCAGGTAAATCGATAAACAAGCAGTTCTCTTACTGAAGCACCACTTACAGCACACCCAAAGGGATGGCATGGGCTTCATCAGGTACCTCTAATTGCAGGCATATGTGGTGTTAGAGAAGAAGACTACAGAAAAAGAAAAGGTTACTGTGTGGCTCAACTCAAGAGAACTAGTATTATGTTTGAAAAGTGTGGCTGGCTACATAGTTAAAATACTAAACTAAAATGCTACAGAAACCAGAGAAAAGGGAAATCACTGTGAAAAAAATATATATTCTTCCATTTCATACATCAAATCCAAGCTCATGAACTTAAAGGCAGGTCCTAAGATGTCAACTGTACTAAGTAGCTCTAGTCTCAGGCTGGACCCTTTATTTCCGGTGATGTTATCACTGTGGTTTCTGATTTTACATCTGTAGCAGTAACTTAACTTGCTTTTGTTCCAAAATGAATTTCATGCTCAACTTGTTTTTCTTAATTAAACTTCCTTTAGCAGTCCCTAATATGTGTATTATTAAAACTCATTAGTCCCATTCACGCTTGCCTGTCATTTTTTGGCTACACATTCATATATTGAAGTGTTCTGTTGCTATATATAGGAAGAAAATTAAATAATAAATATGGGGACTTGAACGTTTTATGAGTGTCAGGATGAGAGACTGCCTGCAAGGCCCATAAGGTTTCACACAAAAGAGGCATTACTGCTAAAGCTAACATGCTGACATGTCTCTGATCTATAAAGTCTGCAGTAATGGCAGCAGTAAAGCGTTTTGCCATTGACTAGAATTTCTCTTACATGCAATGGAAATAGGCACAGAAGAGATTGTACTGACTGTTATAAAACGAATTCATATAAAATCCCCCAAAAGTTTAATGTCTAATAATTTCAAACGCCTGAAGTGATTTACTAGTTTTCTCTAACTTCAGTTAAGCTTAGAGTTGGCAGTCTTTCTCTTTCGTGTAGGTTTACTACCAAATAGGTGGGGTTTTTTTTTTGGGGGGGGGGGTATTTTAAAGGCAGAAATAATTCATATCCTTTTATAACAACATAGACATATTCTATATTGTTAATGTGATTCCATTAAAAACAAAGCCAAAACAAATTTGTTACTGTTAAGGAATCACTCTTCTTAGAAACAGTTGAGAATGTAGCTACCCCACAAGATTAACAGGTTAGCTACCTCAAAATATTTTCAGTTACCTTTTAAAAGGTATTAAGAAGGACACTCTAGATTCATCATGAATATTCGCTATTTTATTTTTTAAAAAATTTCTGGGCTTTGCAAATTTGAGACATTAAAACATTGAAATTTAAAATGAACTGAAACTTTTGTTGTGTTTTTACATTTCTTGAGAAAGCCAGAGATGGAATATTTGCATCTTTGGATGTCATATGTTAAATTTCAACAAATCATTAAAGAAGTATTTCCCTTTTCATTTTACTTTCAATTAAGAGTGTATAGCAATTTTCTTCTCAAAAATCGATTAATATAGAATAGCATTTAACTGTATTTAATCATCTCAAAATCACAGATGGAAGCTGCAGTAAATATCTTAACTCCCACTGAATGTAAGGTCAATTAGAACAACACATGGGAGGCTTTTGAGGGACAGGTGAAGCTGTCCAGTGAATGCAGCATCAGTTTTTCCACAGTCATAAGCTTTGGGCAACCCAGTGCTATTTCTTATCACATATATCAGGCTCTGTGCTTCCAATTTTTTGGAAGGCTTCCATCCCTTCATCCCAAACTGCCACAGTTTGTGTTATTCTTCAGCAAAATTGGAACAGCTGATCAAGACCACCATGTTCTTTTTAACAATCACAACCCAAGATATGTGTTTGGATAAGGTAGAGCAAAATGTAATTAATTTTCTAAGTGAATGCTTGGGTTTTTCAATTGTTCTTACAGTGATCTACTCTATTAGTAGAGAGTATTTCTGTAACTGGATACCTTGCTCTTATTTTTTGGCTACAGTTTTAAAAAATTTTGTTGTATGCAATTTTATTTTTATTTCCATCACTGTTGACCTTCCAAAGTGGACCCACTACCTGCAAAGGTACTGAAGTTTGGTGCAGGCACTGCTTGTAGAAACCAAAGAGTAGGCCAAAGTTTCCCCTTTTTCTTTTTCACTGATGAAAGGGAATAAAACAAGAGAGTAGAGGGTATTGATTACTCTTGACAGAGAAAAACATTGTCCAGCCATGACAAAGGCACTTTAGGTTGAGTCTTCTGCTTCAGCACCATGGTACGTGCCATGACCACCAGTTCAATGGTTGTGAAATACACAAATTAACTTCTAAAAGAACCTATTTCTCACGTTTCATATTCTCCATCTACCTTTATATCAACATTACATTCTCTACTAGACTGAAAAAGAAAAATTCCAGTTCATCACCCTTTAGCGTTCATTATTTATTTACTATCATCATTTATTATGTTATTTACTGGCTGTCTTTTTTATTAATTTAAACTTTGAAAAAATATGTTAACTATTATTGGACTGTGTGGCTACGATCAGTGGCTAGAATGTACCAATACACAGAACATCCATTCTTCTAGCTCACTCTGCACATGAACCACGTGACTGAGAGCTGCGTAAAAGCAAGGCAAATCTAGCCTCTCAGATATCTCCTTAAAACTAACAGTTGGGCTTATAAAAGCTATATATATATATATATATATATATATATATATATATATATATTTCATTGCTATTTTTGTCACCTTTAGGCAAGCTTACACAAAATCTGCATAAATAAGAAATATTTAACTTTACCACCATAGAATCCATGGGGGACAAAGTTTTATATTTTGCTATTTCATCTTAAAAAAGAAAAAGGGAATGGCATTGTGCTTGTTTCAGAACTTAGATTTAAGAAACACATAGACACACATAAAACCAGGAACAAAGTTTGGCAACACTCCTCGTTTAATACCAGAATGTCTGATGTATTTGGGATTCCTGAAATAAGTAGTGGGATGATGAGTGCTTCAGATGACAGTGAAGAGTTGCCTTTCATGAGTTCACACATAATGGAGAGGCTTCAGTGCTAAAGCCATAAAGGTATCCACATTCATATCATAACCTGTAAACAGAAACCCCTGAAAAAATATTTGGTGCTTTTCTTTAAAGATAAAAGTGTACAAAAAAATTATTTTATATTTTAACAATTACCTATCTTCATTTTATTCTAATGTATTTGGATATCTGAAGGTTTAAAATTTAGTGAATTGGCCTTAAATAGGAAGAACCAACTAAAATTATAGTGCTGAGATGTCAGAAGGTATAAAGGGCTGGGGGATATTCATTAACCTGTTTAACATATCTATATCTATCTATCTATCTATATTTAAATGAATTACTTCTTTATATGTTATTGTTCTGAACCTATGTGTGTTCCATATTCAGAATAATATGCTTTATTGGATTCCAAAGCAACTTTTAGTTTCCGAAGTCAATTAATATTCACTCATTTGAGTGATTAATTTTAATTATATCTGCTGAAATTGATTTTCCTTCTGCAAATAATGATGATCTTTTCTTGAGAGCTAAAAAATAAATTAAGATAATAAAAAGGGGGAAAAATCCTTGTATGTATTCAGCTGCAAGAAAATGTCTGGGAACGCGCGCGCACCGCTCAGTTGGAAAGAAAAGCCAGTGAGTGGCGAAGCAGCCAGGGCAGGGATGCATCAGAAATGCAGCCGGCTGCCTGGCGCACTCGCCAGTCGGGGCCCTCGGCATAAAGGCTGCAACGCCTTCCTGGACTCTTCCAACTCCAAGAAAGTTACCTCGGACTGTATTATGCAAAGTCGTGCAAGTGAATTACAAGACAACATGTGAGGCCAGTCACCCACCTCTGTGTCTACAGGATGCAGTGACCCTGTAACCCTTTAGCGTTCGGCTGAGAGAACGGGAAGGCGGGAGGGGAAAGGGAAAGAGGGAGGGAGGGAGGGAGAAGAAGATAATAGGAGAAGGGCCAATTCCCCCTGCAAAATTCCCCTAGAAGCCAAGCCAGCCGCCGAAGCCAAGGCTGAGGCAGCAGCGATTTCTACTTGGGTTTTCCTCCTGCACAAGCAGGTTTTCCAAGGCATCACTGCTACCTCTCTTTAAAGTATCACTAGGAGGAAAGCCCTGGATCCAAGAGGGATCTCCTAACTGAGAGGTTTTCAACGCAAAGTTGAGAGCTTGGGGGTTGTTTGGCTTCCCCTCCGACGCCACAAAATAAGGTTTTTAAGCTCGATCTGGGTAGCTCCCTAGCGATCCACCCCGAGATGCGCGACGTGGCTTTATTGCATACCCGCTTCTCTCCCCATTTCACTGGCACCGCGTCCGCAGCACCTACCGCGCAGCGGCACACAAACCCAGGCAGACAGCCCCCTCCCAACAAAGACCCCCAAACTTACCCTCAGTAAGATAAATCCACAGAGGGAGCCCCCTCAACCTTCCCTAGTCCCCTTCCAATCATTCAAGGAGACAGTTTCTACAACACTTCGCCGTCAAATTTAAGCTGAATTGGTCAAAGTATTTATCAGCTTCTAGACGCTTTTTTTTTTTTTTTTTTTTGAATCTTGAGCACCGGTAATTCTTGTTTCAGAATTCAAGATGCTTCCTTTATTTATCTTTCTTCTTCAAGCAGCCGCAACCCCAGTTTCGCGGCCCCCCCCCTTTTTTTTATTCACCCACGGACACTTCCAAAACGTGTCGATTGATCCTTTTTTCTCTCCAGATGAAACCACGATCCAGAATCCTCGGGACCCAAAGCCACCTCCATGTAATTCCGACCATCAGGCAAGAAATACAAATGATCAAACAACGTTACTTCTTTCGGCTGCAATCAGATAATCCTACTAATCCAATAGATTTATCTCGATTGGAAATTGACCTCAAAAATGAATCCCTGGCGCTGATGTCCAGTAGAGCGATTTCGTAGCCCTGTTCGGGTGACCGAAGGAACTGTGGTTTCTTTCCTTCTTCTTCTTTTTAAAAAATCTTTTTGAATTCTGGGTGCACTGCTCGCAAAAAATGCCGAGGACCCTGGTTTTCCCCTAATATAGGTTTCTACTCCAAATCGGTGCAGGATGAAAAATGGTACAAAGATACCCCTAGTGGCTCGAAGTGATATTGCAGGGAATCTCACTTTTTTTTTTTTTTTAATCCCTTCTCCTCACCTTCCCCCCCCACCATCCCCCGCCCCCCCCTAGATAACTGGCTGCTGTAGTAGTTAAATAAGAAGAAGGTGAACCGAGATTAACATGAATAGTATATGACTACTTGAAACGTCGTCTGATCTCTCTTCTTTGTTTTACTTTAAAGACCGAATCTTCTGTGTGTCTACCTCCCCAGTATTGCATCTTTTTTTCAACAGAATTTTCCCCAATGGCATTTAGTAGCTAAAATGCCAGTTTGGAGCAGCTAGTGATTTCAAAGCAAATGTATTTGTTTCCTGAATAACTACAGATACCCAAAGAAACCTCAGTCTTCCTGAGATGCTGCTCTTTGGAAAAAACCTTAATGTTTTGTTTTCTTTAAAAGAATATGATTATGGATACATATTTTTTAGACAAGCTCTTCTCATTTTGGACTTTTGATATTCATTCAGCAGAGCAGATGATGGATGCTGTAAGCCTATGGTCAAAGAGCAAGACCTAAGGGTCATCATATACCACTTCTCAATGTTTATCTGAACCCCGTGCAATTCAATGATCTCAAGATCACTACTAACATTTTTGACAGGTTTTAGAGAAAAAATTGATGCAATCAATGTCAAGACTCCATTTTGGTAAGCAATACTTCACAAACTTCACTGTGCCTACCAAAGACCCAGGAATCTTTTCAAAATGAGGATTCTGTTTTGGTAGCATCAGAGAAGGAATGAGATTCTGCATTTCTAACAAGCCCTCTCACTACACGCTGATTATCAAGGATTAGTAAACTTCAGAAGTTTAATTCACTTTCATGAGTGGGCGCAATGGCTGCAAGGACTCCACCATCTTCATTCTTAACTAACTAAATAATCAAGTCTTTTTAGCATATGAGCTATTAAGGAGTCAAGAGATCTTCTATTACTGGTTTTATTATTAATTGGCTATGTGACCTTGAGCAGTCACTTTTTGGCCCATGGCTAACTTATCTATTAAAATTAAAGAGTAAACCAAAATAAATGAACAAACATATCTGTTACTAGATGGGACACTCAATATTGTAAATTAATTTATAAAATTAATGTAATTATTATTAAAAGCCCACTATAATTTTTCATGGAACTTGAAAAGTGAATCTTAAAATGTGTTTGCAGGGTTAAAGGATCAAACTTGTCAATACGATTTTATATACAATACAATACAATATAGTACAATACAATTAAGAACAAGGTATGGATAATTTCCATATAAACTTTTATGACTTAATATAAAATGCCAGTAATTGAGACAATGTAGCTTTGGTTCAGGAATAGAAATTAGTCCAGTGGAAGAGAACAGAGGGCTCAGAAACAAATCCCTGAATTTATGGAAACTTGATAAATAACAGGTGGCGTTAGAGAATAGTGAAGGAAAATGAATTATTCAGACAATAGATTAGGCAAATGAAAAAATTATAATGCTAGCTTTCAAATTCACACCTAAATATGCATTTAAGGTAGGATAAAGGCTAAAGATACAGAGCAAAACTTAAAACCTTTTAAAGAGAAATAACTTTGTGATTTTGAGTAGACAAGAAGTGTTTATTAAACATTAAGACATCGAAAAGGAAGTCCAAAAGGAAAAATATTAATTTTGATATATTAAAATTAAAGATGTATGTGTATCAAAAAATCCAAGGCATACACTGAGAGAAGAAATTTGCTATGCATATAACCAAAGAAGGACTAGTATTCTAGTACATAAAGCTTTCTTACAAACTTACAAAGAAAAAAAAATATGATAGGAAAAAATGAGCCAAGAAGATGAACAGTCAATTGACAGAAGGGGATTTTCAATATCCAATAAACATCTGAAAAAGATACCCTAGTTATTAGTGAAATGGAAGCTAAAATGGTGAGATATAATTTCACAGGTATGAAATTGGCAAAAATGTGTAAGTCCAGCAATATGAAAGATGGATAAGAATGTGGAGAAACCATGGGAGGTTTATAATAGGACAATTTCAGAGAGCAGTTTAGAGACAGTTGAAGATTCTCATTTCCTAAAATCTAGTCTTTACTCCTATGTACTTCTCTTCACATGTACAGAAAATATCCATTGCAGAATTACTTGAAGGAGAAAAAAAAAAGGAAAAGGAAAAAAAATCTAAACACCTTTAGATAAATAAGTGGACAAGTAATTATGGAATAGTCGCATACTGTGATACTTGAAGCAGAAAAAAAATGCACTATAGCTATTTGAGTTAGCATGGATACCTCTCAAAAATGCGATGTGAAGCAGCCACAATAAATGGAGGCTGCAGAAAGATACTTGTGGGATGATACCATTTATGTATCAAGTTTTAAAACATGCAAAAATAATTATATATATATATATATATACATACATATATATAATTTGAGCATATGTATATGTGACAAAAGTATATAAACATCCATGATAATGATAAACCTGAAATTCTTGGTAGAGGTTATCTCTGGGAAGAATGGAGGTTAATGACACTGGAAAGACATCACAGGGAACTTCAGCTGAATTTTACATGCTTTATTTCTCAGACTAAATCTTGAGCACACATGTGTTTATATTATATATAAATTGTATGTCTTAACTATTTCACTAAAATGAAATATTTAAACTGGATGATTTCCATGAACACTTGACAGTATTAGAATATTTTAAATTAGAACAAATATAATGTAGAAGTGAAAAATTAGTATGAGAGTCTAGAATTTAATAATGTGCTTTTTTAAAAAATCTGAAGTACTTACTATTTCTAGAAAGTGGAAATGGATCAATGCTTATTTATTTCTACCATAGGTATGAAAATTTCCAGCTGACAAGCAAAAACTACCACCTAAGTGACAAAAATGTGGTTACGTACAAGGAAAATATAATCCTCAACTAGCTCCTTTTTATATTTTCCTTTGATCTCACATAGAATAACCAGGCTCTGAAACTATGAAACAGGCAATCAATCAATGGATGTTCAATTCTGACCAGTTAACTAGGAACCACCAAAACCAGAGTATCCCTAAACCAAACTATAACATAATTCTTCCATAATATTTAAAATTACACATGTGAATTCAAACAGGGAGGCTTTGTTGATATGAAATATAAGAACTGGAAATCTTGTTTCAAAATCATTAGACAGTATTTTTCATAATTCATAAAAAACTGGAAGATATCATATCAAATATTAGGAAAGAATTTTTTAGAACCCAATGTTAGAAGTAAAAGTGAGTTAGATTAGCAGTTAATACTACTCAACTCACATTGAACTCAGTAAAGATACCTGGACAAATCATCAATCAATTTTCAACCATTCACAACAGCATTCCTGAGCAACAGCCAAAGCAGCTTTGTAATAAAGAGAGAGGGGACAATTTAATATCGTTCAATGATAGAATGAACAAGGGGGAAGAGCAGATGTAGCATTTCCAAAATTTGGAGATGTTGACATATTCTTTCAGCAACCACTTATGGAATACCTCCTGCAAACTGGACATAGTATAAAGTATTCCACAAGAGAGTTAACTTTAAAACAAGTAGCCACCACAAACCCTTAGTTAGCTATTGATAATTGATTCATTCATTCTAAATGGTTAACAGTTATTTTGAATTAATATCTCACCATCTATACTGAAAATGAGATATCAAACACTAATATAGAACTGAAGGTTCATTTTCAGTGTGTTTAAGTACAAACTGATGTGATGGCTTAAGGTAGTCAATGAAGGAGGAAGAATAAAACAAGAAGTAAAAGGATGAGGGTTGTAGAGGAAAGGAAAAGACTGAGGATAAAAATATTAATCAAACTCATTTCTCTACCTGGTGATTTACTTTACAGACAACATAGAAACTTAATCTTTGGATCCCTCAGAGTACAAACGATTAGTGAATGAATGACTTAATGGACCAAAGTGTGAAGCTAGTTGGCACATGAAGAAAACAAATTTATTCTCTATATTGGATAAGCTTGCTAATATCTCTTCAGAAAATGAAATTAATAGAGTAGGGAAGTAAAAGACTACTGTGACTAACAACAATGGGAAATGAAAGGCCAAGATTGGCAAACTTGAGTGCCAATTGGAATATGGGATTCCAATTTGATGGTGTCACTAAGATTTCAGCTCTGCTAAAACTTATAGTAGGATTACAAATCTTATTTTGGTTTTTACACTTCAAACAAGCAAACAAAATGATTGATTAATACCAAATGTATCATGTAAAGAAATGGCATAGTTCTACTAAAAAACAGATGAGAAAGTGTTTAATTGTTGCTTTTAATACAAGAGTCATTATGAAAAGAGGGTTATGATATTTTTTAGATAATTGATATAACAGTACATCTTATGCGACCAAGTCAAATCAATTAAGTTCTGCCTGGTAGTTAACATTTTAAGATGCTATGGAATATTGGTGTTCTATGTCTGAAAAAAAATTAATCTTATAAAGTATTGTAAAACAGATTTTCTAAAGCAAGTCTTGGGAAAATATATTCTTCTACCATCTTCAGAATTCCCCTGATGTACCCTCATTTTACATGCTCAAAACTTGAATCTAAATGAATGGCAACTGGAAATTATGAAAGACATAAAAATAAAAAGTATTGCAACATCACAGGCCTAACTACTGCAAAGGTAGCTGTTTATAAAGAGGTTCTCTCTACAGGGAAGAATGTGCTCAGACAATTCTGCTTAATTAGAAAAGACTACTTAAAACACTTGACCGATACTGAATATTTCAGGTATGTATTGGGAGAACACACCTGCTTGAATGCTAAATTTACCAGATGTGTCTTTATATTTCATGGTTTGAAGACCTGTAATGCAAACCAAGGAAGTAATGATCAAGACTAGATATTTTAGGATGAGACTGTCAAATAAAGAAATGGGGCTTCATCAAGATTAGTTTGAGATTCTAAAACATATTTTCAAAGCTCAAGGGCTTAAGTCAGAACTCTAGATTTTTGAAACAAATTTAAGTCAGTTTGAACTGTTACAATTTCTAAATTTTGGTGACATTATGCTAATAATTAAGAATCTGTTTTGTTTCTTTTTGAAAGAGGTTTTTTAAATCTATGATTTATATTAAATTGGCACAATTATTCTTTACTTAAAAATATGTGAGTTCTCATCTTCAAAGATTTTGGCTGTTAACAGTTTACTACATTATTATTTTACACAGTATTTTAGAGTTTAGATTTTTATATTTTTGAAATTGAATAATATTAATATTATTATATAAATAATAACTTCATAGCAGATTCTCTATTTTAGCTGCTTTTGACTCCATCATACCTTAGTTGATTTTAATCCTTTGCAGTGTAGCCTAGAATTAAATGATATAAATGATCTTAAGTATTTCTTTAGTAGTGAATAAAAACAACCAAAAAAACATCCTATTGTACATCATCCATTGAAGTTTATTGTACAATATTACTTTATCTGAGTCAATGTTTCCAGTATTAGTAAAATTTACTATAAACTTTAACTCAATTATGGAAAAGTCACATGAAAATTAATGATCTGTATTTCAATCTAGAAAAGGAAAAATTTTGTTACATGCCAATGACATTACCATCTCATTGGCTTCACATACATGGGTTGGGTACTCTTCCCTCTCTGGATAGAATTTTATGCTAATTACACAATTAGAAGTAAACACTGGCCTGGATTTTCATTATTGTTCAATTAGTGATTTAATGAGCATCATCTACCTGTCCGAAAATATCTAGTTTCATAATTTCCTAAAATATTAAATAAAGGAGACCTTTAAATCACATCTTCAAAAGGAATGATCTCTCTGTCAGTTTTTCTTCCTCTTTCTGCCTCACTCTTTCTCTCTCTCTCCCTATGTGTACATGTGTCTTCATGTCTCTTTCCCTCTGACTCTCTCTGTCTCTCTCTGAGAATCTCTGAACACATAAATCCACCTCCTTAGTTAATTTTTTTATCATTTGGAGAAAACTGTAAATCATGTCACAAACGTTCAAAAGGATGAATTTTCCTAAAATCATTTGTATTTGGTTTAGAGCTTGCTTTTTAATTATATATGAATAAAAATTATTTCTGATGACCTCGAAACAAAAAGTAGAGTGAACAAACCACATTAGAATGATATATTAAAAAGATGATTGTCAAACTATATTAACACTAAATGCATAAGTGGCTCAAACTTCCAACCATCCATTCTCAAAATCATGATTCTCAGCCTAAGCACTATGTTTTTTTCTCTAAAAATTTCCCAAACCTTCTTAGAGTTAAGTATATTATTCAGAGAAAGTAATATTTAAAAAGTTCAAGGAAAGATCTGTTATGTCACCAAGTTGATAGATTACCAGAGTAGATAGTTTACATATTAACAGAAAATTTACCTATTATAAGATCAAACAAGAATATAATTCTTAACTATTTGTAATATATTAAGCCTACTTCACAGTTCACATCCTCATCATGTATAAGTCTGATAAAAGATACATGTCTGAAATTAGTTTCACCATTAAAAATGGTTTTACCATTAAAAAATTAGTTTTACCATTAACTTATCATTAAAGCAAGCAGAGTACATTTGAACTGTGGCCCAAAGAAATGCAGTTTTATAGTCCATGTATAGACTCCATAGATCTCCTTTTGCTAAATAGAAAAAAAAAAACCTAAGAAAGCAAATGACTAAAATAACCAAGGTCACACTGAGGTCAATAACATTGCTAGATGAGAAACCACTGCACCATGCCACTTTAGATTTGTTTTTCCTTTGGTTCTTGGTATTAAAGTGTCATTGTTCTTAAAGTATTTGACCACAACCAAGCTTCAAAAATTGCATATTAACAAGCCAAAAAAGCACAACGTTAGATATGCTCAATATAGTTAGCAGAATAATGGCCCTCCAAAGATGTCCACATTTTAATCTGTGGAATCTATGGATATGTTACCTCACGTGACATGAAGGACTTTGCAAATATGATTAAGTTAAGGATCTTGAAATGGGCCCAATGTAATCACAAGGTGCCTTATAAAAGGAAGGCAGAAAATTTTGAGTCAGAGAAATAACAGAAGCAGAAATCAGAGACAGATAAAGAGAGAGAAAGAGATTTGAGGATGCTATACTGTTGCTTTAGAAGAAGAAGGAAAGGGCTATAAGCCCAGGAATGCACGCAGCCTCTAGGAGTCGGATAGTCAAGGAAACGGATTCTCCTCTAGAGCCTTCTAAAAGGAACGCAGCCCTTGCCAACCCACTTTGGACTTCTGACTTGCTAAACTGCAGGTTGACAAATTTCTATTGTCTTAAACCACTAAAGTTGTGGTAAATTGTTACAGCAGCAATAGGAAGCTAATACACTTAACTAAAAATATGTATTAAAATTATTCTGAGACTAATCATTTCTGCCCAATAAAAACATAATACGTGCTACATATGCAATATAAGATTTTCTAGTATACACTTTTAAAAAGAAGCAGCTGAAATTAAATTTACTAATATATTTTCTTTAGCCCAATATATAAAAATATAATCATTTTCATATGTAATCACTATTGAAAATGATTAATAAACCATTTTATAATTTTTGTAAAAGTCTTTCAAATCAAATGTATATACTGGATATCTAGGTATCTACAGCACATCTCATTTTGGACTAAGTCCACATCAAGAGCTCAGTTGCCATATATGACAAGCGACTACCATATTGGGTAGCACAGCTTTAAACTATAAGAAGCAAATTAAAAAGAAAAATCCATATATTATTCTATAGATTATTCTAATATTCTCTTACCTATAACAATCTAGGCTAAGAATCACAAAGGCATCTAAAGAAATCAGGATGGTTGTACAGGCAGTTTTCTAATAACCATGTGCTTGAGAAGTGTATTTCAAAAGGGAGATCAGAAAAGGAGCAAAAACAAAAGAATAATGTGAGAGAAGAGTATGATCACTTAATGACAGAGTTGTCTGATGTTTGTGAAAAATGCTAAGGATAATAGAAAAGAAATTTCTCTGGTATTTTCAAAGCAAAAAGATAAACCAAGTAAAAGATAAGAATGACATTGCTTGGGGCCAACTATGTAATATGAACAAATGACCAAGAGAAAAGCAAAACTATTAAACCACAGCTTCCAATTTCTCCACAGAGAAGAATGATGTTTGAACTGGAAAAGAGTTTGATGGTGAGAAAATGATAAGAAAGCCTGAAGGTGATTTAAATTAGTTTTAAGATTCCAGGTCCAAATCAGTTACCTAACAGGATACTAAAAATACTTGAAGATGTGTTTTTGGAATGAATATCTAATATCTTTGAGTCACCATGGAAAAATGCCATGAAAACTGTTAACTGTCCTGGTTTTCAAATAGAATTCCAGAAACTGACATTTACTATTCTTGACATTAACTGAAATTCTAGAACTCATGCTCACATGTGTTCACTAAGTATATGACAAAAAGAATAAAATCTTATTAGAGTTATTGGAATGGCAGATCAAAAATGTGGTTTGAATTGTTTATCTTGACTTCATGCAAGGCCTTTTATAAAAAAACACCACTCATAATTTTCTACTGGACAAAATTATGAAGTATAGGCTGAATGATGTAGTTGAGTAAATCTTTTGAAAGTTGAACAATCATTCTTCTGTAGCATCCACTGAATGTTCTTTGATGTCTACTTCTTTTTTCCCTTTTTGAGAGTTAAAATTTCTAAAAGAATTTGTTTTGTAATCAGGACTTTCCATTAAGCAAATTAGTCTAGTGATGGGTATGAATGAGATGCTTTAGTAGGAGATGGACTTAGACCATGGACTTTTAAATAGATTACTTAAAACCATTAACTATTTTGGGAATTATACTTTTCAATGATGCTTTTCCAAATTATTTATTAATAGGAGTTTGACATAAAGCATTTAAATAGTAAATTTTAAATTGAATTTTAATTCAATTTAATCAGATTTTGACATCTGGATCCTCTGTGTATCCTCCATTGCAACATAGAAACCAAAGTCTCCTTATTTTTAATTTACTCACTGATATAAATATTTCTATTTAATTAATCAAGCATGTTTTTATCAAAAGGCATTTCTTATTGATAGTATTGAATTGGATTACAAGGAAATTCAGGTTATAAATAGAGTAGTTTTAATAAAAGCTTCAAAATCAATCTAAATTTAAAGTGAATCAATCAAAATACAACTCAATATCAATCTTAATTTTGGCTACATGCATTTCAAGTGAACTCTTATGATATAAAGACATGGAAGTGTTCTTTAATCTTTTTTGATTCCTAATTTTGGCAAAGTCAGATAACCTTTCTCTATCCTCTCTCTCCCCTGATATATCAAGAAATAGATCAGAAAGCAATATAACAGACAAAATAATAATAATAATAATAATAATAATAATAGTAGTAACTAATAAAAACAGAAAAGAGAATAAAATCTCAATATAGGTTGTTTTCCTCCTCTCATTCTCTTTCCTTCCTTCTACACATCTTGTTTTTAATATACATATTATATTAAATATATGTATGTATATACATCTATAATATATGTATATTTATATATAATATATCAATATACATATCATTAAACATACATAATATACAAATAAAGATATACATATTCCCATGTGGTTATTGCAAAGACTAACAGTTTTAACTACTCCTTTGCTCATGAGTGCTTTTAAGACACGAAGATATAATGATCATAATAACAAAAATAATGTCTACTTTCATTTGTTTAATGCATCTTCTGTACTTGGTTCTTATTCTTATGTATGTCTTTCAAGTTTGAATTGTTCATATAATTTTTCCTATTTTTACAGAAAACAGAAACCTCATAACACTAAATGACCTGCTGCCACTATAAATGGATTAAACTAGGATTGCATTCAAATTTAAATCCAAGTTTCTTGTACTTCCTTTTTACTGCAAAGAGAAGTAAACTCACAGGTGAAGAGTATGGGTACTGAAGAAATGACTCAGTGTTCAGGAGTTCATACAAATGGAATGACCCCCAAAATGATAAGGGGTCACCTTTGGGCAAAGGGATGCCCCCATGCACTCAAGAAGCAGGGATAATGCCAGGATTAGGTTAGCTTTACTCACCCTGCCTCACATAGGGCCAATGCTGCTGACTATTTTGAAGAACAGTAGAGGGTAAGGGTATTTCTTGTAGTGAGACACCATGGTGATTTCACCCATTGAGAAGGAAAACTATGTACTTAAGTGAGGGACTACAAGAGGAGAGCATTGCCTAGTGTTCCACTTAGGAGCAGTTGGCAAAATCCTCTTTAAATGACCATCAACTAAGGGAAAACACCAGGCTACCAAAGCCAACACTGCGGTTTGCTAGCAAAAGAGTTGGTTTCCCTGATTATCTTGGAAAGGGTGCTTGCTGCCTATAAACCACAGGCAGGACCAACTTTGAAAGATATAGCCAGATGCACCAAGGAAGCATATTCAGAGTAGACTATGACAGCAGAAGAGTCAACTAAGGTTGGGGAGACAGATCCTAGAGGACCAGGTAACAGCAAGATTCTTCATCAAGGAATTGCAAGTGACACTGGACTTCTTGATGTGGATCCATATACACTCATCCTGCATGGCTGTGCCAGCCTCCTCACTGGCCTCCACTCCCCTCATCTAATTTTTTTTCAATCTGTTCCCCATATGGACACCAAAATAAATTGTTTATAAAATAAATCTAGCTGGGGCACCTGGGGGGCTCAGTCGGTGAAGCATCCGACTTCAGCTCAGGTCATGATCTCGCAGTTCATGGATTCAAGCTTCACTTCAGGCTGTGTGTTGATAGCTCAGAGCCTGGAGCCTGCTTCAGATTCTGTGTCTCCCTCTCTCTCTCTCTGTCCCTCCCCCATTCAAGCTCTGTCTCTCTCTCTTTCTCTCTCTGTCTGTCAAAAATAAACAAACATTAAATTTTTTTAAATAAATCTAGTTGAAACACTTCTGTATTAATTATTACCAGGGTTAGTGGTTCTCACCATAGTTGCCCACTGGAATCACTTAAGGGGAGAGGTTAAAAATACCAGTGCTTAGCCCTACCTCTCTGCCCCCCACAAACCAATTAAATCAGAATCTCTGACTAGGTCATCAACATTTTAAAAACGCTCCCATATAATTCTTATGTATAGCCAGATTTAAGAACACTGACCTAGAGAGTGCATTTTAGATGCCACAGAATGATAACAAAGCTTTCTTAAGTGACATGCACAGGATTTGCTATCAGAAATGCACAGAGCTACGTATCATTTTTTTTTCTTTTCAAATCTACCATGCTTTTTATTAAGCATTAAACTTCTGCACATGGTTTTCTCTTTGTCTGCAAAGTTCTCTCTTTGAATGCCTTCCTTCCCAACCTATTCACTTTTCTAACTTCCATAGATCCATCAAACCTTAGCACTGACTCTAAAGACCATTCTTCAACAGCACCCACCCATCCCCCCCTCACTACCATCCCACCCCACTTCATACCTCTCCCACTCCCAAACTGGGTTAGCTAGTAATGTATCTCTTAAGAACATTTGCACTTTCCCTAATTGCTCTCTGAAGGAGACAGTTTTGACTTTTTCTATGTTTATTAACCAGCATTTTGAACCTATTCAGCATTACAATAAAACAAGAAATACAAGATTGAATCAACGCTATTTTCTAAGTAACTTCTTACAAAGAAGCACGAATGTGGGGCAGTGTGGTATATATTCCAGAGAAGTAGGCCTCACTTGAACCTGCTGCATATGCTGTATCATACTGCCAGAAAATAGGACAGCCATGGTCCTCAGCAACTCCTAATTTGCAGCTCTAGAACTTTCCATTACCATGACAGAAAAACCTTGCCAGATACCTATATTAAACAATCTAATCCTTTATTCATAAATTTGAACAGAAAACCATAAACAGCAAGCATTTGAGGAAAACCAATAGCATTAAAGAGGAAGAACAGACAAATAGAAAAAAATATATATGGTGGGGAAACATATTTAAGGAAACAAAGAAATATATATATATATTTTAAAATTTAATGTTTTACTGAGGCTCAAGGGACTGCTATTTTGAGAAAACAAATATAGGCTTCTCTAAAAACATAACTATAAGAAAATAGTTTTTATAAAATTTATTGAAATGAAAACTGTAATAGAAGCCTTGAGTAGCCGAATGCACATGGGCTGCAGATTAATTTATAAGCTGAAAGATGAAGTAAAAATACCTCCTTTAAGAATTCTACAAAACACAGAAACATTTATATGAAGACTCACAATTCCATGTTTTCCCTTGGTTTCTTTTACTTCTGTTGCTTTTAAGGAAAACTTAATAAAACAATTTTATTAAAATTATGTCTAATAAAATATTTTCAAGTTGTACACAATGTTGTCATAAAACTGACTAGATAACCTAGCACATTATTTGTGTAAAAGACTCTTGAAGAATAATTTTACTGTACTTTTCAGGAACCATCAGATTATCGTTGTGCTTTTGCATTTTTCACCTCAGGCAAAAGTACTGAGAAAAGAAACACAGAATGTTGAAAAAATAAATCCTGGAAATTCCTTTTCCTTCTGAAGCTGTATTTATTTCCCTAATTTGTTTTTTTTTTTAAATAATTTTGACTATTCGTGAAATATCTTAAATTGTTATTCGTCACTAATTTAGCTTCAGGATTTTGAGATTAACAGATTTCTTTAGTAAGAAATAAATTATTTCCTTTTTCTTCTATAGGTGTGCTCTGGAGGTGGACCTAAACTAGTGATTTAATTATCTCTTCCATCGATTACCAATAATCCAAAAGAAGACCCACATAGGAAAAGATGTTCCTTTCAAAATAATTTATAATAGCAAAATTAGAAGCAATCAAAATATGCAGAAGTAATACAATATTTAAGTAAAATATAGTAATATACTTGATAAACATTATTAGGAGATTATGTAGCAACATGGAACAATGTTCAGGATAAAATGGAAGTGAAGAAAACTATTCAAAATTAAATCTGTGCCCCTATTCCAATTATATAAAAATGTCAACATTTGAATTTGAAGAATTTTGAAGAACATATACAATTTTCATTTTATTTGAACAAGATTTTTTAAGGGAAAAATAATAGAATTTTTCTTCTATCCTATCAGTATCTCAAATTTAAGAGTACCCTAAAAGAAAAAAGTTGATTCACTTTTGAATTAATAGTAAAATGTATACGTGGTTCATACACTCAACTCTGACATCAAATAAGTATCTTGAAATTGCTAATCTGGGGGCGCCTGGGTGGCGCAGTCGGTTAAGCGTCCGACTTCAGCCAGGTCACGATCTTGCGGTCTGTGAGTTCGAGCCCCGCGTCAGGCTCTGGGCTGATGGCTCGGAGCCTGGAGCCTGTTTCAGATTCTGTGTCTCCCTCTCTCTCTGCCCCTCCCCCGTTCATGCTCTGTCTCTCTCTGTCCCAAAAATAAATAAAAAACGTTGAAAAAAAAATTGCTAATCTGTCCGCTGATTTATCTCATTTTATCCAAGGTGACCATTTTTAATGTAGAAATAGAAACTTACATGTATACCACTTTATAGTTTTCAAAGTACACACACACACACACACACACACACACACACACACTTGTTCAGTTCTCTTAACCATGAAGCAAGGTTAAAGTAGATAAAGGAAATCGGTACTATAAAAGGAATAGATATTATAGGTATTATCATCTTTTTCAATATATAAGGATTAAGGGGTCAAGTGAATTTAAGGTCCCACAGGGGCACAACATGAAACCCATTTCCAATCCTTTCTTCTACATTAGCATCATCTCATGACCCCACTTAATAACAGATAATTCATTATATGTTTAACTTACAGAGGATAAATTTCTTTTCATTAAGTTTTTAAAATGTAGGAAAATTTTAGTTTAGTTTATTTATTTATTTTTTGAGTATAGTTGACACATGATGTTACATTAGTTTCAGGCACACAACATAGTGGTTCATCAACTCTAAACCTTATGCTATGCTCACCACTAGTGTAGCTACATCTGTCACCATGCAACACTATTACAATATCATTGACTATATTCCATATGCTGAACCTTTTATTCCCATGATTAATTTATCCCATAACTGGAAGCCTATATCTCCCACTCCGCTTCACCCATTTTTCCCATCCCTCTATTTCCCTCCCCTCTGGCAACCGTCAGTTCGTTCTCTGTATTATAGGTCTGATTTTTGCTTTTTGTTTATTTATTCATTTGTTTTTTTAGATTCCACATATAAGTGAAATCAGATGGTGTTTGTTTTTCTCTGGCTTATTTCACTTAGCATTATACCATCTCAGTCCATCCATGTTGTCACAAATGGCAAGATCTCATCCTTTTCATGGCTGAGTAATATTCCATTATATATAATATATATGCATATATGTATATTATATACACATATATGCATATTATATGATTATATAATATATATTATATATGCATATGTATTATATGCATATGTGTATATGCATATATATTATATGCATATGTGTATATGCATATATATTATATATGATATATATATATAATATATGTATAATATATATATACACCAAATCTTCTTTATCCATTCATCTGTCAATGGTAAGTTGGGCTGTGTCCATATCTTGGCCATTGTAAATAATGCTGCCATAAACATGGGGTGTGTATATTGTTTTGAATTAGTGTTTTTCTTTTCTTTGGGTAAACAGCCAGTAGTGACATTATTGGATCATATGGTAGTTCTATTTTAATTTTTGTTTAAGTTTATTTATTTATTTATTTATTTTGAGAGAGACAAAGAGCAAGTGGGGCAGGGGCAGAGAGAGGGAGACAGAGAATCCCAAGCAGGCTCCATACCATCAGCATGGAGCCTGACACTGGGCTTGAACTCACAAAATTATGAGATCATGACCTGAACTGAAACCAAGAATCAGATGTTCAACTGATAGAGCCACCCAAGTACCCCTTCTATTTTTAATTTTTTTAGGAATTTCCATTCCTCAAAATACTGATTTCCACTGTAGCTCTACTAATTTACATTCCCACCAGCAGTGCACAAGGGTTTCCTTTTTCTCCACATCCTCACCAACACTTTATTATTTCTTACCTTTTTGATAATAGCCAAAAGGTGATATCTCATTGTGGTTTTGATTTGCATTTCCCTGATGATCAGGGATGTTGAGCATATTTTCATGTGCCTGTTGGCCATCTGTATGTCTTCTCGGGAAAATTTTAATTTTTTACTTTTCACTTGTTCATTCCTATTTTTATGCAATAAAAATTTGAAGACACACAGGCAGTCTACCAAGTGCTAGAGATAAAGAAATGCCCAAGATACCTCCATCCTTAAAGGATTTGCAGTTCAGGAAGGAAGACATCCAAATAAGTAAAGAAGTATGAGTCAATGCGATAACTGTTGAGGCAGAGATACCAATTATATACAAACAAGGAAATGTTGAATCATTTGTGGGATGGGTGTAAAGAGGAATTTGGGGAAAGTATTTGAGAAAGGTCAAATCTGGAGGATAAGTAGCAGTTAATAAGATAAAAGATGGTGCAGAGAGTGATCATATTTTAGAAAGTAAATTCTTTTTCCAAATTAAAGGATTTCATAGAATTTTGTTAATAGGTATCACTAAAAAATCCAATTTTGCAAGCACTATTTAATTCCCAAATAATTTAGTATTGATTTCATACTGTTTGTTTAACTACACATGTTTTGGTCACCTGCTAACTCATACAATGAAGTAATTTGTCTGAATGCTGTTGAAGTTGAGGTTAGGGAAGGTCAACAATGCCTAACAATTACAAAGCCTAGGGGAGAAGCTAGGATCTGTAGCTTCAATATTCATCCTGAAGTTATTTCCCACTGAAATCATGACTCATGAAACTTGTGCATCAGTTAACCCATTTACTAACCAGACGTGTTGGTGGATATTTTCAGGCTCTCTTTAGATTAATTTGAAATAATAAAGTTCTGTTGTGTAATAACTGCCTGACATCAGCCACTCTCAGTGCCATTAATTATAGGCTTATATCTCTCCACTATACCTGAACATTTATAGGCCATTCTTTACATAACACCACTACTCTTAGGTCCTCTTCTTTCTCTATGAATAAATCTGTTTGCTTTGAGTTTGAAGAGGATGAACATAGTGAGGGATTAAACCTCTATTCACAGTTAATGGAAAAAGCAGTTTGATTCAATAAATTCTAATATTCCTAAAACAGTTTTAATGGATATTGTTTTAATTCAATCAAAAGAACTGTTCTTCAATACATACATCTAGAGTCCTAATAAAATTCTCATCGTAACATCTGCTTCTCCTTCACTCCAACTATACCTGCTGAATTTGAAACTGTCAAATACTACCTTGGTGGTAGTATAAATCAGTTTATCTTCATGTGGTAGTACATATGACCAGGAAGAAAAGCCATGTCTCAAAACCATGTTTCTGGAACTACTCCTTCTTTGTCTGAGGTGACAGATATCTTACAACGGCCTTCTGTTTCCCTAGGCCAAGTAATAAACCTACCCGTCTGGGGAACTGCTTATGTTTCTTCCCTCACTTTTCAGCACCTACCCTCCTCTGGGCCCGTTATAGTTATTAGAAGTAGGCATCAGCTTTCTGAATGCACTCTAGCCTCAGTGAAGTAGAATGAGTGGGAACTCAGCAGTTCAGGTCCCGGGATTTAGTAGAGTTTCAAAAATATAATTTTGGCGCTCACTCCCAAAGGCTAGTAATTTTCGGGAGATCTCCTTCTTCCCATTTGCATGCTGTCACAAGCCATGGTACTCGCCTTCACCTTCACATCTACTTCACCCTCCATCTGTAAGGCAGCCTATCTTACTCTACTTAGTCTACTTGAGGGAGGTGACTACTCTCTTGTATTCTTCATCTGGCTCTCTGCTCTCTTCCTCATCCTCACGGGGCCCATTTACCAGGACTGGTCCAACTCTCCCCTGTTGCCTTCCAGCCCCACACTGGCTTATAACCTAGCGTGACATCCCTTCCAACTCTGCCCTGCACTCCCTCATCCTCTTCATCCTAGGCTTCCCTTTTGACCCCATAATTCCTTCTGCTCAACACTTGACTCCAACTTCTTTTAGACTGTAAACTACATGAAAACAGGAAATTTTGCTTATGCCTGTATTCCCAGTCTTTTAAAACATAGAAATAGCTAATACATATTAATTGAGTGAAATAATGGATTTTCTTCTTCCATGAATTCCAAATAACTGTCTTACCACTTCATAAGAGATAATTCTGGTAAAACAAGATGGAAGAATTAAACAAGACAATAGTATATCATTCAAAATAATTTAGGTTAGGCTATAATAACAACCTTAAAATTTCAGATTGCTTATAACCATAAAGATTGATTTTTTGTGCATGCATATGTGCAACTTGATTTAATAAGGATTCTCATCTTCACAATCATTGAAGAGTTCTGGGAATGAGGCTGGACCTATCTTGTGAAGCTACCATCTCCTCATGAGTCCAAAATTCACAAAGGGGAAGAAAGCCTGAGAATTGCACACTGGCTCTTAAATGAACAAATAGCGTATCTGTTAACATCTCTTCATATGGACAAAGCAAGTTATATAGTGACAATCAAACTTCAAGAGGATATGGAAGTATAATCCTCCCATGACGCTGGGTGAAGAGAACTGAAAATATCGATGAGAACTAGTCATGTTTGACACAATTAATAACAAAGTTTTATATCCTTAAGCACTCATTTGTCAGTAAAATCAGCACAATTCTACTTAAATATCTTTCTACCTAAACAAGGAGGATGAATAGAAATCTGCATTCTTCAGTATCAGTCCTACATCCCTATATATTCTTTTTACTCCGGTCTATAAAGAGCACAGAGGAAAAACAGAGATGTTTAACAGAAACCTATGCCTACAATAAGTGAAAGGTATAACAAAAAAACCCACAAACTTTTAGGGGGAGAAAAACATTCTAGGCAGAGGAAATAACAAGTGCGCTTCTATGTTTACGGGGCAGGAATGAGGAAGTGGGGAGGAAAAGGGATGGGATTCTTCTATATTTTGAAGGTTGATCCAAAACGATTTCCTGAATGTATAAGGGTGTGAGAAAAGGAACTGGCCCACAGATGATACTAAGGTCTGTAACCTTGTTGCATAACATTATCACATTTGCAAAGAGCTCAGTAAAATGTAAATCTGTTTGAGAGCAAACAGATACAAGCAGATTGGAGAGAATCAGAAGTCCTGGCAATGCTGGGGATTCCTAATTAGATAAAGTTGTTGCTTTTTTCATCTTTTCAGCAACATAACTTTACTACTTGATGTAAATAAATGTCTCTTGATGGTAAAAATTAAATCATTCCTTGGCTTTTGGTGTACATGTACTTGTGCTTAATTTCCCTTAGTTTTTCCCTACGTATCTAGTTATTTATTCTGAATGTCTCATGCATTGGTTTTTCAGGTAAAGGTAAGGGCATCTCTAAATTGATGATTTTCAACTAACAAGTGCATGTACATTATCAATAATCCCATGTTGTTTGTGAATTTTCACCTAACAATAATTCACTCTGAGCAGGCACGCTGTGTTCTATTATACAATGTTTGATGACTGCAAAGCTGCAGGCTTGTGCTGTAACCAGCTGATGTCCTCAGATGACCCAGATTGGAAACAGGCTTCTCTACCACTGCAACATACCATTCTATAAGCCAGAGTGATTAGAATAGTGGAATCCCTGTCATCTCAGGTGGTGAAAGCTGTGTGTAGAACAGGCTTTTGGTATATGTGTGTGTGCAGGTTGTAAAGAAAAAGATTTTACCTTTGGATGTGTTAGGTAAAGCTTATTAGCTATCATAGAGGACATGTCCAATACGTAGTATGGCTTTGTATCTTTCAATACAAGCCTGGAATTCAGAATTACTTCCAGGAATAGAGATGTAACTTTGAAAATGGCATATAGATGCTATTTTCAGCTACAAGACTGGGTGAAATAACCAAGAGAGTGAGTGTAAACACATAGGATGAGAACCAAGAACGGAACCTCAGGGCACCCAAATGTTAAAATGTCTAGATGAAGAGGAGTAAACAAACCACCAATGGAGACTAAGGAGTGATGAGTGAGGATCACTGCTGGGAAATAAAGTAAGATGACATATAAATGCTCTTCATAAATTGTAAAGTGCCATCAGAGCACAGCCTGCTTGGGATTCTCTCTCTGTCCCACCCCTGTTTGCATGAACTCTCTCTCACTCTCTCACAAACTAAATAAATAAACTTAAGAAAAAAAAAGTCCAACTGTTCTGACCTTCCATGGCCCAACTTCTTCAATCTTTTTGCAATACCATTTTAAAAACTGAACCATTAAAACATTGTTCCGAAATGTTTTATAGCCTTCAGCAGATTATACCTTGTACTATACTTGTTAATGTACATGTTTTATCTCTCCTGCTGGCTGGTTAAACGCTTTATAGACAGATGTCTTATATAATCTCTGTATTTCTAACAGCATCTAATTTAATCCTTAATATGTCATATGGAGTCTATAAATTTTTAATAATTCAATGAATCAGTCAAAGAATAAAGTAATAAATATATGTTTATCCTGAGCAATGTTTCATTTCTTTTGGAGAGAAAAGTCTTCAACTAATATTTATCTTATGATACAGTATTTGGTCTCTAATTTCAATTGATTTTATATTATTGCCAAACATATTTAATGTCTGCTATTGTGTTTTCTAAGTGGAAAGTGGAAGTCTAGTCCAAAATTTAAAGGCCTGAAGAAAAATTAGCACTGATATAAACATGGTGGGTACTTAAACAATGAAAAAGAAAATCAATCTGTTGATTGCTTTAAAATTACAGGAGTAAGTAACAGGTTAGCCCTCCTTCCCCCTTTCTTTCTTTTCTTCTCTGTCTTTCCCTCCCTTCTTCACTTCCCTCTTCCCTCTCTTCTTCCTTTCCTTTGCATTTCTTTTATCTCTCTTTTCTTTTTTCTTTTCTTCTCTCTCTCTCCCTTCCTTTCTTTCCTTTCTTATTTTTATTCAATTTCCTTGTTACAATTATACACTTAGATGGCTAGAAAAAAAAGTCATCATGCTCAGATTTACTATAAAGTTGACCCAGACCAAGTAATGTTATCACTGAAGCCAAATTATAAAAAGCTTTAATGTTTTTCATTAATGAAAATGTATTCTCTTCATGACAGAAAATAATATTTCATATACTATTTTAAAATCCATTAATATATATCTTTATTTATATAAAATATATGTAAAAGCATTCTAGAATTTAGAATATAAAACATATATTAAAGTAAAATCTTCCTCTAAAACTATACCAAGTCTCTATCTCTATATATCTCTATCTCTATTTATATCTGCAGGGAGAGAGTTTCATTTAAAGTATTTACTTGCTGGTGGGTTTTCTGCTTCCAAATAGGATGTAGAGGGATCAAAACACCTTTCCTACCATCAAATAATGAGGAAACACTAGATAAATTAAAAATCATAATATTCTGTGTGGTTATTAAAGCCTGGTACATGCTAGGAAACCTTGGTAAAGCAAATTCCAGACAAGAACAAACACTTAATACATGAGCCATAAGCATAGCAGCCACTACACCTTGGGCTAAATAGTTGGTCTGGGCAGACACACAATGGGTCTGCCACAGAGTTTTCAGGGACAAGGTCAAATCCCCCATGTCTTAGATGACAGCGTGGGAAAGGCAGGTTGTATATGGATCTGAAAGACATCCAAATGCTAAAGCACATTGTTTGAGCCATAATTCTTCCCTGCTAAATTTTTCCCAATCTGTTTTTCCAAAAATGCAGCAGTGCATGAGAAATACGTAGTATTTCCACCACCTTAGATTCTAGGGCTTTGCTAGGGATAAATCCACAAATACACACAAATATCTGAAAGTGCAAACCCTTTCCTCTTCCTGGAAGACAAGGTGAGGGAATACCCTTTCAGCATCTTTGTAGGTTGAGTTGACCTGGTAATATCATTCATATCAATTCATTTTTGGAGCTCTACATAATCCTGATACCAAAACCTGACAGGGATATCACAAGAAAAAATATCCACTAATAATCCTTGTGATCATAGTTACAACAGTCTTTAACAAAATATTAGCTAATGAATTAGCAATACATAGAAAAGATTTAATCTGTAGTGCTTATCCTACTAATTAAAGGGAAGTTTAACATTTAAAAAATCATTCAATACAATTTATCAATTAAAGGTTAATACATAAACATCTCAACTGATGGAGAAAAATAACTTTACATAATTCCATACCCATTTGTGATTTAAAAATATGTATCAGCAAACCAACAATAACAGGAATTTTTCTTGATCTGATAAAGACTTATACTCAGAATCAACAATACGTAGATAAATCGCACAATTAAAAGTTGTCAAATATTTTAACAGACCACTCACTAAAGATATATGAACAGCCAATTAGCATAGACAAAGGTGTTCAACATCATTAGTCATCAGAGTAATACAAGTTAAAACCACAAGGAAATACAATTTAAAACAACTACAATAAAAAGGACTAAAAATGCCAAATGTTGGCAAGGACGTGGAGCAACTGGAACTCTCATACGTTGCTTATGGAATGCAGAAAGAGTCAACTACATAAAAAGAATTAGAAGTTCTTTATAATTACACATCTACCCTAATAGCCAGAATTCCACTCCTACTTATACAAAAGAAATTAAAAATTTGTAACAGCTATTTACAGGAGCTAAAAATGTAAAATAAATGTCCATTATCAAGAGAACAAATAAACAGCAGAATGCTATTTGTTAGAATATTCTTCATCAATAAAAGGAACAAATTGCTGATAAAGTCAACAACCTGGATGAATCTTTAAGAACCAAAAAAAAAAAACCAAACATGTCATTTATATTGAAATGGTATTAGTATTGCCAAATACTAATCTAGACTAATCTATACTGATTAGTATAGATTATATTAATGATCCTATGTAAAAGATTATATTAATCTTTACTGGTTAGTATAGATTACTAATCATGCTAAAGGTTAGAAATACTAATCTATGATCGTTGAAGTATGATAAGATTCAGAAGAGTACTTTCCTGGGATGTGCAGATGTTGGAGACTGACTAGAAAAAAGCACAATAAGAACTTTTGGGGATAGCAGAAATACCCCATTTGGGGATGGTAGAAATATTCCATATGGTATGTTTTTCCCCCATGTGCTGGATTTTCCCTTAAAGTCACCACTACGTCCTGAAAACAGTAGTGAGTTAAACTTCATTGTTGATTCAGTCATAAGCAAACCTACTTCTAAACATTTTGAACCGGAGGAAGAAACTTTAGATGGTTTTCTCTTCTAAAGTAATTTTAAATTATCTTTCATCTTTAGTTTAAGAAACTAACATTACTTAGTTAATTATGCTTTTTGAAGCTTTATAGAATTATAATTCTCAGCCCGGTTTTGGAAATACAGTTGATTTAAGTATTAAAAAATAGGTAAAAGTTATTTGCTGGTGTCACCATATGGCAGCAATTGAATCAACTGCTATAACAAAGATAATAAAAAATAAATTTCTAAGAATCAAACAAGTTGCAGCTCTCATGAGCTATCTTAATTAACTTTTCCCTGCTCTTTCTTAGTACCTCTCTTTCATGTGCAAATACCTACTAATATTATGCCCAAGGAGGAAGTTCAGTCTCCTTTCCGATCTAAAAATCAGTGCTGCCCTGCTTATCAGCCAGCAGAGGGCATAATGAATGAATTCCCAAGTCCTCAGAAAATAGCTAAGAGCACCTCTGTTCTTCGGCTTTGTTAAACATGTAATTTGCCTCTTAAATCTGCATAGGCAGTGTAGCTGATTATTCTTATTAGTTGTTAAACTTAACCACTACTTATGTTCATTCAAACAGTTCTCTTTTCACTTGTCACATATATCCAATTATTCACAGGCATTTTTAGTACCTGAGTGGACAAATCCTAGAATTTTAGAGTTCAAAGTCACCTCTGAGGTTGTTCCTCTGAGATCTTTCATTTTAAACCTCTCACATAAAAGGCTCTTTCAGCAGTGCTCCTGACTAATAACTGGATAGCCTCTTGCTTGTGGAAAGGAGATAAATAGATATCATTTGCGAGAGAATGTATTGCACATATGCACAGTTCGGTGATCTGGCACCAAAAACTCTTTTGCTGTAAAATCTATTCATTGATCCCAGTAATTCTCTCTGTACCTACATGGAGTTAGTTCAATTCCTCATCTAGTTAGTGGACAGCGCTTCATATATTTACAGCCTCTTATCAATTCTTTGGGTTTTGGTATCAGCCTTGGTAAACAATATGATTTCACACATATCCGTATGCAATTAGTTCTCATTTAATTTAGATTTGTTTCTTAATGTACTAGTTAAATGTGGTGATTCCCATCACTTTGGAAATTTGGAATTGCAAGGCAAATCCTCCAAGTATTTATAATATGGAGGGATAAGGACCTCAGGAATAGCTTTGTGACCTAACCCAATGACTCTCAAACTTTAACGTGTATTGAATTACCTGAAATCTTATTTAAATGTAATATTTGATTCAGTAGTTCTGAGGCAGATCCTGAGAGTATGCATTTTTAACAAGCTACCATGTTACTGGTCCACAGATCACATTTTGAGTAATAGGGTCTAAATAGAATTTCTTATACAGGTTTCATTAAATTCCAAAAATATAATATGCTTTTGTATACTACTGTATTTTATATAAACACATAATTAAGGCAAAACATTAGCACTAGCATATATACACAAAAACACAAGTGATGCTGTTTAATGCAAGAAAATTGTAGAAAAAATAGAGATTATTACATTAATTCTCCACTGCTAACAATTATTACCTAGTGCATGGGTGCTTTGAGCTATGAAAAAAAAAATTCTCTCAAATTACCTTGGATTGTTTAAAGGACAATGATTGTTCAAAACTTGTGAGGTAATTAAAACACCACAACTTTTCTAACCCTATACCTGTTAATTGAGTGTCTCATTTCCATAGGCTGACTTTCATTCCTCCCTGCTGGCCAGCTCTCACTTTTACCATCAAAAAACCTTGTCTCTATTTTCACAAAGGTGAAAATGAATTTATTCTCCAGGGTATTAGCCACACATACTACAGAAATTTTCTCATGTGTTATGACATGAATTTTCCACAGTGAGTCTATTTCAATATGGAATAATTTTTTTTTCTCTTCTAAGAAAAAAGAATCATCCATTACTTAACAGTCATTGTCTCATGGCTGGATTACAAATAGTATTCTCTGTCATTTTGGATATACTTGTTTTACTTAGTTTTCTACTAACTTATTAATAAGATTTATTACAATTTACAAAATGAAAATTATGTAATTATATAGATTATAAAAACTAATAATTTGCTTTGGTACCAAAGAACTATCTACAGAGATTTTATTAATACAACAATAATAAAACAGCTACTACTACAATTTACTGAGCACTTATCTCATGAAAAGTACTATCCTTATTCATGCTTACAGAATTCTAGATAAGTAAGTATAACGGAGAACATTATACAGATGCAGAAATAGAAGTTGATAGATGTGAAATAGCTCGGTTGGGGTCAAATGAGTGTAAATGGTTAAGTTGAGGTTTGGAGCCAAATAACTTTGGCTCCATGATCAGAATGCAACCCTGCCTGCCTTTGAAAAGTATTTCATATTATTCATAATAGCTTTTATCTTGAAGAAAGTATTTATAGCAATCTTTAAGACGGGAAGGTTCCGTCAAACTAGATCCAAAGTACATCTAGAAGACAAGAGGATATTTTAAAATGTAGAGTATCCTCAGGGCACAAGAATAAGCTTTCTTAGGATCGGGGATCATAAAAAGAGAATTTTTCAAACACAATGCTTTATTTAAGAACATAAAACAATTAGTCTAACAATTACTTTAAGCTATTCAAATCTCACATATTAACTAAGTGGCAAAGAGCATTCAACCAATTTAATGAATCCATAATATAGACCTTAGCAGAATTAAGCACTCCTGGCTTTAGTTTAAGTTAGCAATGAAGTGGTTTAGCTTTGTGTTTTGTTTTGTTTTATTTTGTTTTCCCCAAGATGCCATGATCCTTAATTTGAATTCCCCCAACTTTTGCTTCTTCTTTTGTAAATCTTTGGGTAAGAACCTGAAAATTACACTGCCTATCACTGGCCTTCCTTCACTTTCGCAGTCATCACATCTGCTCATCTCCACACCTCCAATCCACTCAATCGGTGACTCCTGTACTATAAATGTCATAGATGAGAGCAGGATGAAAGTGCCGGTGATTAGAAGAACTAGAATGACCTTTTTCAGAATAAGTATAGTAAAGTGAAGGAAGAAATCTGATTAGATCCATAGAAATGCTTGAGATGAGGGGCACCTGGGTGGCTCAGTTGGTTAAGCGTCTGACTTCAGCCTAGGTCATGATCTCGCCATTATGAGTTAGAGCCCCACATCAGGCTCTGTGCTGACAGCTTGGAGCCTGGAGCCTGTTTCAGATTCTGTGTCTCCCTCTCTCTGCCCCTTCCCCACTCTCACTCTGTCTCTGTCTCAAAAATAAATAAACATTAAAAAAAAAAGAAAAGAAAAGAAATTCTTGAGATTGGAAAAGAGAAGTTATCATTTTATGTAGGGAGAAAAATACTGCCAAGGAATTAAAGTAATAATGCATTCCCTACAGAATACAGCTATAATCAACCAAATTATGGTGCATCTTTTAAAGACTCAGAACCTCTCCATATCAAGATGTTTCATGACAGTATCCCAGTTTTCATTCTATTGTTCAAGTCACTGGTCTACTGTTAAGGTCTCTGTTGGTAAAATTAACTTCACTAAATAGTTAGCATAATGGTTCCAAAAAGACATTGAGGGCTCTTTTGCCTGGGCTGCCAACAATGCCATCCAGACTGAGGAAGACCAGGAAGCTTCAGGGTCATGTGAGCCATGGCCATGGCCTTACGGGGAAATGTGGGAAGCACCCAAGAGGTAGGAGTAATGCTGGTGGCATGCATCACCACAGGATCAACTTCAACAAAAATCACCCAGGTCACTTTGGAAAAGTTGCTATGAGGCATTATCACTTAAGGAGGAACCAGAACTTCTACTCAACCATCAACCTTTATAAACTGTAGACCTTGGTTAGGGAGCAGACATGGGTAAATGCTGCCAAAACAAGACTGGAGCTGCTCCTATCATTGATGTGGTGTGACTGGGCTACTACAAAGTTCTGAGGAAGGGAAAGCCCTCACAACAGCATATCATCATGAAGACCTAATTCTTTAACAGAAGAGCTGAGAAGATTAAGGGGCGGGGGGGTGGGTGTTGGGGACAGGGTGCTGTGTCCTGGTAGCCTGAAGCCATGTGGAGGGAGGTTCATTAAATGCTAACAAATGCTTTCCTTTAAAACAAAACAAAAAAAAGACACTGAAGGTTACAAATGTTTTTTGTAAACTTTGAGAATTTAGCTAATACTTTCAATATTTCTTTTCAGTAGTTTCAGGAAATATACTAAAATACCAAGTGGCCATCTGATAATTATGAAGACTCCCAGGTTATTTGCAAATTTTGTGTGATGAGTGTGTTGAAGGGAAATGTAAGGTAAATATCTAACATAATTTTTATTGATGAACTCATTTAAGTCCTTTGCTTTAATTTATTCTTTTATTTTACTTGACCTTTAGTCCTCTATGTAGCCTGATGGAGGACACAATAACAATAGAAGATCCTTCGTTAGCACCTTGATATGCATGTGTGCCTAAACATGCTTTTTATCCAAGCATGGCACATATAGGATCCCATACCTTATCAAGGGCAGAAGAGAAAATCATGGATGATTTTTGTTCTAAACTTCTTCATATATTTATTAAAAACAAAATTATTTCCACCTTAATTGTCCAAATAGAATTCATGTCACATTTCATTTGGAAAAAAAATCTGCAAGATTGCTAAAGAGAAGTACCTGGGGGGCTCAGTCAGTTAATCCCAACTTTGGCTCATGTCATGATCGAGCAGTCTGTGAGTTCGAGCTCCACATTGAGCTCTGTGCTGACAGCTCAGAGCCTGGAGCCTGTTTTGGATTCTGTGTCTCCCTCTCTCTCTGCCTCTCCCCTGCTTGCACTCTGTCTCTCTCTCTCTCTCTCTCAAAAATAAATAAACTTTAAAAACAATTAAAAAAAAAGAGGGTCGCCTGGATGGCTTAGTTGGTTAAGTGTCCAACTCTTGACATAGGCTCAGGTCATGATCTTGCAGTTGTGCAATTGAGCCCCACATTGGGCTCTGTGCTGAGTATGGAGACTGCTTGGGATTCTCTCTCTCCCTCTCTCTCTGTCCCTCCCCCATTCATTCTCTCTCTCTCTCTCTCTCTCTCTCTCTCTCTCTCTCAAAATAAATAAACATTAAAAAAAAAAGGATTCCTGGGGCACCAGGGTGGCTTATTTGGCTAAGCCTCTGACTCTTGATTTTGGCTCAGGTCATGATCTCAGGGTTCATGAGATCAAGCCCTGCATCCGGCTCTGTGCTGAGTGTGGAGACTACTTGAGATTCTCTCTCTCTCTCTCTCCCTCTCTCTCTCTCTCTCTCTCTCTCTGCCCCTCCCCCACTCATGCTCTCTCTCTCTCACAAAGCAAATAAATAAACTTTAAAAAAAAAGCTTGCCAAAGAGAAATTTACAACAAATTGCAATACTGTATAGAAAGATACCATGGATAAGTTCAATTGAGATATTAAAAGTCAAATCTTGACTGAGCCAACAACAGGATTCAGGACTCCTTACCAGCTTTCAGAGTCTAACTCAAGTGACAGATCCTCACAATCTCCTCATCACCTTCTGCATTTTGAATACCATCATCTGCCAGTAACATGCGGAATTTATCATTGAGGTAGAAGATAAGGTTATGTCACCAATAATGGTCCACTGGGAAAGGTTAGCTTTTAGGAAAGACAATGTTACTGACCTCCATAGTAAAGTGAACAATGTTGGTAACTTGCAGGCAGAGGAAATATGAAATAATTTTCATAAATATATTCTAAATATAAGTATAAATATAAAATATATATTCAAAAATAACTTACAAAGGATTGGTTTTTCTCCAAATCCCACGGGTTAATGTTGTCAGCTGGCTAAATTTGGTTCAGAAATATGCACGGTCATCTTTCCACCAGTAATATAAGCATCATAAAGAACTGGTGCAAACAATTTTTATCACAAGCATTGCATGATTTACCATCCTGCCTATAAATAATTTAATCTAATAAAAAAAGAGGAAGCATTCTTTTCATTCAGGGAGAAAGTAAATTTTAGTATAAAATGAGAAGCAACATTTTTATTAACACAGGAATATGGACCAGTAAACAGAGGGGAAAAAAAAAAAACCTGTATGGCTCACTGGCACTATATTAAAATAGGTATACAAAGTGAAACATATTATATATCACTTTGCTTAACCAAAATTTGAAATGTTTTCTTTTATATTTTGCTAAGTAACATTTAAAGTTTACAAGTATGCTGGAATAATATGTTAGAAAGCAGTCTTTTATTTATTCAGGAAACAGATAAGTAGAAATAAAAGAAAAATCTTTTTAAACACATAATTTATCTGAATTTACTATCTAGTCATGTGAAAGGGAGATAGTTACAGACTATTTAGTCCCATGGTGATGGTGAACATATTTTTAGTCTTCATTCATAAAATGTGGTACCTTTAATCTAATAGAAATTCAGTTAGTGGTTAAAAAAATCTCCAATGTAGAACATGTCTTATCACAAACCTTTTTCTGAAATAAAAGCAACTGTGGTAGGAAGGATATAATATAGATATATATTCACAATTCTCAAGGGGTCACAATAGATCAGTGTTTTTATTAAAATTTTATTTTTAAATAATCTCTACACCCAATGTGGGGCTTGAACTTATAGTCCCAAGATCAAGAGTTGCATACTCTACCAACTGAGCCAGCCAGGAACCCTTAGTGTTTTTCAAACTGTAATGTATGACATTACATGAAATAAATCTAATGGGATGTGGCCAGCTATTTCTTAATGGTACACAGCAGAAGAAAAAAGAATATAATATATTGGAGGGCACTGCAGATAGTAAAGTAACAAACATTTAACAAAATCTCTACATCATATCATTTACATACACATACAAGTATACATATATATATTATATATATATATATAATATATATATATATATTATATATATATATACATACACACATGTATCAGTATGTTGTTATATACTAGATCCTAATGTAAAATAATACATTTTTGTAGGCCTGGTAAAAAAATTTTTTTTGAAAACTGCTTCAATAAATAATATTAAAGCCCAGTCTTTAATCAACAATATTAAATCATATATTATACTTCTTTTCAGAGAATTGTCTTTAAATTAACTGATCATCATTAGCTTTACAGTTAGATTGTATTACATATCATATTAAATCTATAATCAACACAGAACCATCACATGATCTAGAAAGAAAAATTTAGGTTTACTTGAATTTCCTCAATACTTTCTCTTTTGCTTTTTTATTACATTAAGGCATGCAAAAATTTGAAAGTCTAGCTAATATAGGAATCATTTAAGAATTTTTATATATTTTTATATCCTAGCTTGACATAGTCAAATGTGCACAAAACTTCCTTGATATACTGACCAGACAATTAATTTTAGAGAAGCAGTATATATCTACAGCTCCCATTTGATAAGGTGATGTTATGGGATCCAGAGAAACATCGGGAACAAGATGGTTGCAGATGTTGAGTGAGGGGCCAAAGGTGTTTCTGGTGGGCATTATTTTGGAAAAAGGAAAATAGAAACAATTGCAAAGAACTTTACGAGTGTTGGAGAAAACAGTAAATGAGTAAATTAATAAATTAAAGAATTACTATAGTAGAGGAAATGACTGGGGAGAAGGACTACACTATCCCTACTCCCGGGGATAGAGCTTTTGGGAAAAAAAATTAAAATGTGTTCAGGTTTTGTTTTTATAAGCCATTCAAAGGAAACATCTGCTGTCCTTACCAAGACGTCTGTCTCTGCCCTCTGTAACAGAAATCATGCTCCTTCTTGCTGGCCTGGAATTATAATCAGACCACCTTCATTTTATATAGAACCCAAGAGAGTACTAACAACTTTTGACTACTGATAGTCTGGGAAGAATTCAAACCACTAATCCATTGTCTGTAAGCACTTTATTCTCATACCAATGCCATAAACAATCTAATTCTGTAAAAGCTGACACATAATACCTAGTACGAAGAGAAGAACTTATGTTTAGTAGCAACCTGAGGAAAAATAAGTACATAAAATCAACAAGGAAGCATCAGTATGGTTCATTGGAGATCTGGGACTGCATATCTGGATATAATATTGGATAAATTGAGAAAATTGGGGCAATAATGGATCAAAAGTTATAACACAGCATTTTTGTGCATCACAGAGACCCTTTAGGGAAACCTCTGCTCAACAGTGAGTTCATTTATCAAAGGGATAATGACCCAAAAACATTCTTTTGGAGACAGTGTGGAAACTATCTCCTTTTTAAAAGAAAGGCACCTGTGGAACTAATTAGGATGAAGTACTTCTTTCAAAGTATGGGCTATAATCCTGTTGAGTGAATAAAAGATTTACAAGACTATAGTTCAGAACAAGAGAGAACGCAAATGACAGCTGATGGCAGGTGGCTTCTGGTATGAAAATAAGAATATTTGGAAAGATTCAGACTGATATTCACTGAGGTATTCACAAGAGAAAATACTAATTGTACCCAAGAACAATTTAAATAATTCAAGTCACTCTAGCCCCAAATTCAATTAACTAGTGCCCCAAAGTAGGTAAGCCTCTCCTGAATGCATATCTTATTATAGATTCAGGGAAAAGTTCTGAAAAGATAGTTCCCTCCAAGGAGTAAGCAAGGGGCTTACGCTAAAAGGTTACATTTTTACTTTATACCTTTTAATTTTGTACTGTTTACTCTTCTTAAAAGCATATGCATGTATTAATTTTAAAATATTATTTATAAAGAAAGAGTATTGCTCATTAAATTACAGAATGTAAGATATTTAATTATTTTCTTCATTCAAGATGCAATAATTTTTTGTTTGCCGATTTGTATGTATTGCTCAACTTTATGTGTATAAGTAAAAGAGTATGTAAAGGAATGATACTGGACATTTGTTATCACTCCATTGTGAGTTAAAAAATAATTCAGAGATTTGATAACATAACCCAACTGTCAAGGCTTATCATACCCATGCATAACACAGAGAGAAAATATAATAGAATCATACAACTGTCACCTGGTAAGAATCAGGGACCTTAGTAATCTAGTGAAATCTAACTTATTTACATTTTCCTTTTATTGTTAGTCTTGTAAGAAGGCCTCAAATTTTAGTTAAAATCAATCTATTTATCAATCTAGTTTAATCTCTATTCTTCCCTGGCAGGGCTTCAGAGAAAGCTAATTCTCATAATACTTCCTTAGTTATAAGTCTCCTGGAATATACATTTGTTTCTATCTCTGCCTTAACACCATCTCCAAGACTTCTCTCCATCTTTGACACTAAAAACTTTGCAGAGCCATCAATGACCATTTTGTAGCAAATCTAAAAGATAACTTATACTCTATCATACATTGGTTTGTCAGGATCATGTCACATTCTGGATTATGCCCTCCCTCCCTCCTGCCTCTCTTTCTTTCCTCGGTTCTGTGACAGTGCTCTTTCCTGGTCTTTCTCCTAACTAAGGCCTTCTAGGTTTCCCCTCTCTTGAAAGTTGGGATTCCTCAGTTTTCTCTTTAGGGACCCTTTCCCTTTTCACTTTAGTCTGTCTCTAGATTGTGTCATGAACTCTAGGGTGTCATTTGCCACCTACATACTGAAAATTTCCAAGTCTATATATCTAGGTCAAATCTTTTTTTAAACCTATTTTTCTGACTGCCTACTACATACCTCTATCTGGATGTTCCATAACTACTTCAAACTCAATATACCTCAACCTTGCCTCAAGGGATTTCTTCAAACCCAATCCTTTCCATGTATTCCTTTTTTCAGAGAATGGTACTGATAACCACTTTAGTGCCCAAGAAAATATGGTGCTTCTTGAGTCCTTTTTCCTCATCCATTATAACCAATAAATTACTAGAATGTACAAATTCTATGACACCTACTTTTTTCTTTGTACTGGTTGCCACTTCCTTATCTCTTACACAAATAAATGATAGCCCTCTGCCTCCCTGCCCTCCTTTGCCGCTTCTCTCTAAATCATTCTCCACACAGCAACCAGAGTAATAAACACGCATACACAAAATCATGGCACTTTCCTACTTAAATCAAATAAGTGTCCCCTATTACTTTTCAGATAAAGGCTATGTCCCTATTATGATTTAGCACATCATTATTACTTACCACACGTCACACCCAATCCAACACAATAATTCAGTCACTCAAAATCATTCTGTTACTCAATTATACCATTTTCCCACCCATACTTCGGAACTTTCCACATGTCTTTTTTCTAAAACACACACGTTTGAACTCTCGTGCCTGGTTAATTTCTGTACATCATTTAGATTTCAGCTAAGGCATTATTTCCAATGAGAGGATTACTCTGACCTCCATCTCTCCACCCAAGTCTTTTTTACTGTCACTCATCTATGTTCCCATGACAAGTAAGATTTTGTTGCATTTATCACATTGTATTATAATTATCTCTTTACTTGTCTCTAAGCTTCATGTGGGCAATGACTGCATTTATTTTGTTTATCATTTTATTCCTAGCTTCTAATGTAGTGACTGGTACAGATTTGGTGCTCAATAAACATTATTAATTGCATATATAAATTAATGAATCATCACCATCAATCCTATCAATGTCTTATTCTCAGAAATCCAAGATTCTCTTACAAGAATTTCACTTATGATATCTGACTTTATTTAATCAATTTTAGCCATGTTTCAGAACACAGGATAATAAAATATGTATGCTATCTTCTGACATACTTTCCACTCAAGGAACACTTGTCAAAGTCATCAAACATCTTCAAAACAATTATTCAAGAGCTGGTTTTATCCTAATGGATATGCTCCTAAGTATACATCAGGGGTTCATGTACTACTTTGAAAAGGCAGAATAGTACTGGGAATGAATCATTACCTTGAAGAAGCTCAAAGTTCTTTACTAAGTTGTGCCAGGGAAGCCCCACATTCAGTGACAGATTTCATTACCAGCACATCCGTTTTTGCTATCTTTGTAGAACACTGTTAAGTGTTATGCTAATAGACAAAAGTAGAAAATCAGAACATATGTTATGAAATTAGCTGGAAGCTTTACAAGCAACATTTTTTTTTTCTGGATGAAGAGATTGAGTTCAAAGACATAGTTGCTAACATACTAGTGTGCAAGAAAAGCAACCAATAATGGACATTTTAAACAGAATTAAGAAATCAGACGGAATTAAGCTAGGTGGTATTCTCATCTGACACACCTCAGGGTTGCAAGAGAAATAAATAAAATGCTGCAATTAAATACTGAGTTTTTCTTCAGTACATTCTTCTAGACTACCTACTGCAAATTAAGAGCTAAAGTCAAGTCATCTTAGCCTGAGGGAGCAAAGTTAGAGGAAATATTTAGAACTCTAGACACAAATAACAACTATTTAGACAAACGATGTATCCTATAGTTACTGGAATGGAAAGGACAATAGACATGGAGCATGTAATGTCAACTTAGAGTATTAGTTGACATTTGTATCAATGCCATCTTTAAATTAAAGGGCAAGAGTATATAAATAACACTAGGGATTAAGACAAACTAAAAAAATGGGGATATTGATGAGAGTCTCTAAATAGAAGACCTGAACTAGCAAAATACCTAGTAGTTCATCACTTATCCCAGGTAAAAACAAAAACAAATAACAGAGGGCTCTTCTCTGAAGAAAATATTAAAAGAAATCTCAGCATATGACATTTCCTGTCCCCCAGTATAAAGGCTGGCTTATTGATGTTCACCATAAAGAGAAAGGTAATGATCAGTTCTGCCCACATCCATAGAGCTTCTAGGAAATACCTCATTTCTAACCATTACAGGTAACCAATGATTAATGGACATTTAAGGAAAACAAGTGATGTGGAAAAAAATAAAAGATCAAATTAAGCAAACAGAAAAGTGGACTCTAAAAGAGAAAAAAATTTAGAAAACAGAGTAAGATTTTTTTAAATTTTTTAATGTTTATTTATTTTTGAGAGAGAGAGACAGTGTGAGCGGGAGAGGGGCAGAGAGAGAGGGAGACACAGAATCCGAAGCAGACTCCAGGCTCTGGGCTGTCAGCACAGCTCAAATTCACGAACCGCGAGATCATGACCTAAGCCGAAGTCGAACACTTAAGCAACTGAGCCACTCAGGCGCCCCAAGAATAAGATTTTTTTAAATGTTTTAATTAGGGGCACCTGGGCTCAGTTGGTTAAGCATCCTACTTCGGCTCAGGTCACGATCTCCAGGTTCCCGCCCCACATCAGGCTCTACTGAAGCTTTGATAGCCTTACATTTACTTCCACATTTACACCATTAGATCAGTTCCAAACTTTTAAACTTAATAAATATTTTTACTATGATGCTACTGCTGCAAATGTAGTTTATTGCAATCTTGAGTCACATACTAGGATTATATTTCATCCCCTATAAGTCCAATATTTCCACAAGAAAAACACCATCTTGTGTCATTTAGAATGAATTCTCCTTAAATCCTCTACCAAATGCCTTTACCATATTCCTAATTTTGTACAATTTGGAATCATTCTTTATTTTTACAGATTCTTCCTATCTCCCAGAGCCTTCTGTCCAAAGCCTTTGTTCTACTGCTAAGGCAGAGTCTAGTTATTGTAGAGAGATGGCATGTTACTGTGCTTCTAAGTCAAACCCATTCTTTCTGTGATACCATGTATTCATCTTTCTTGGTATACCCTCTTCTCACTATAGTACATCTTTAATTAACTTTCCAAGAAGGCAAGATAATAGGGGGGAAGGATCTGAGCAGGAAGCAAAGAGAAGGTTGATGGTGTGAATGAACTAGACTCTTTTTTCATAGCGGCAAGTCAACACACAATGTATAAGTAGATTTTTTTTAAAGAGAGATATCAACATATCATTTTAAAATAAACATCAGAAGAGCTAAACAGAAACTGAAGTGGTTGTCACTTGAGGGTAGAGCCTGGCAAGAGAGAGGACTTTGATAATCAACATTTGCTTTTCAATATAACTTATAATTATTTACTGATGTTCACCAAATATTCCCAGTTCTCTACCCCCCAAGAATATGGCAGGACTGCACCTCTTGGTCCCTGTGGGGCTGCATGGAAACATATTACTAGTCATGGCTAAGGACTTGTGAGTGAAAGTGGCATGTGTCACTTCTAGGTGGAAGCAATACACAATTCATCACCCTCTCTCTTTTTTTTTTTTTTTTCTCTGTAACATGAATCAGAAACTTTGGTGCCTAATCATCAGCCTGAGTACCAGAATGAGAATACATGTTTCAGAGCTAGGCCCCAGACAACTTATGATATGCAGCATGGTCTAGAAATCAGCCTTTGCATTATGAGCCACTGAAATTTTGGAGTTACTTGCCACTGCAGCAAAAGTTAGTTAAAGAATGCTATTTGATTTTTTTTCACATGTGCATGATTTATTTTGGTAATAAGATATTTTAAAACATCAGAAGACATGGAAAGATTCTAACTTGTCCTAAATATATAAATATAATGACTTAGTTAATGCCAAATCTATAAGCTTAATAAGATAATTTTAATTCTTTTCAACAAGGTTCTTCCTCTGAACCTCAGAACACAGAAAATTGAGCAATTATTTTCTCCATTCTCCTGGGTTGGTACATAAATGGTATCATTCTAGAGGCATAAGAGAAATTAATTCATTACATATAATAGATGTCTTAAGTCATCAGGGCTTAATTTCTTGTGGAGCCCCAGATGAGGAAATCTACTTGGACTATAGTCCCCATAAGGAATATGGTAATTCATGGAAAGACAGCTAGTCATTCTTTAACATTGCTATACCACAATAAAGCATTAAATAATTAAAACCATAATGATTAAATAAGAATTACTCTTTTGCTATGCTAATTTATATAAGGTACCGGTTCTCAAACTTCAGTGGGTCTGGAGTAGGAACCAGAAAGTTGCATTTTATCAGGCACCTGAAGATATTCTGAGATAGGTAATCTTTAGACACACTAAAAATATTGCCTTAATGTTTTACTATATACACATTGAAATTGAAAAGATTGTTTACTTCAGCCCCCAAACATCAGTGAGTGATTAACTCTCTCAATAAACACAGTGATAAAAATGGAAACTAAGAGAAAGTCAAAATCACACTTCAAATAGAATTAAATCCTCATTATCAGGGATGATTAAGCATCTCAAAAATTGACAGTGATTAAAACATAGCAGGGGGGCGCCTGGGTGGCGCAGTCGGTTAAGCGTCCAACTTCAGCCAGGTCACGATCTCACGGTCCGTGAGTTCGAGCCCCGCGTCAGGCTCTGGGCTGATGGCTCGGAGCCTGGAGCCTGTTTCGGATTCTGTGTCTCCCTCTCTCTCTGCCCCTCCCCCGTTCATGCTATGTCTCTCTCTGTCCCAAAAATAAATTAAAAAAAAAAAAAAAAAAAAAAAAAAAACATAGCAGGAACCTGATGAGGGTTGTGCCTAGTCATCTTTCAGAAGAATTCAGTGATTGATAAGATACCAGCTGGATCAATGGCCATCTTCCCATTCCCACAGACACATCCCAGAGAGGCAGTCAGGCTCAAGGAGGAAGGGATTCACAAAGCCAATCAAATTTCCTAAGGCCCCAACACCACTCAAACAGAGCACTCCAGGAGGCAACTTGGTTTCTATTCTCCCACCTCATAGGGGACCACTGCCTGCTGCGGCCTAGGCACAGAGCCTTGCTTTGTAAAAATTCTGAGATTAGGCTCCTCTTTTTTTTTGTCACATGACTCTGCAAATCAGTAAATCAGTTTCAGATCATAACAGTAGAACTGATGATTGTGAATATATTCCCAGTTCTATTAAAACTCATCTATGCATGCCCTTGGCTATATTAAAATCTTGCCATATTTTGAAACTTAAAAAATGCCATAACCATTTGATCTTCTGGGTTTTTTTCTGGTTATTTTGATGACATAAAACTAAAGGCTAGCAATGATTGCTAGAGAAACACTACTGAAATGTGAACAAATATTAAAAATGATGTATATGAAGTCACTATTGAAAACTGATCTTGTCCATCATCACCAAAAGTGAGTCCACATCTGTGGTGACTGTCCATACTGGCTTACCATTCACTCCAGTTTGGGCCTCTCATAACTTTGGTAACCTAAATACAATCCTATTTACATATCTCCCCTTCATTTTATATCTCATTAAGACACAAAGCACCCTCCTCAGTCCTGTCATTTGGAGCCTGATGTTCAAATACGGTAGAGAACAAGATTGGCTTTTGGTAGAAAGACAGAATACACACTGTTTAATAAGTTTTAAGTTTCACTGAGCTGCTGGGTCTCAAAGTCAAACTTATCAAGTAGCCACTGAAAAAAGTAATGTTGAATGTAATACATATTTTTCACTATGCCAAAACGTGCCTGTGTATGATAAATTTTCCATGGGTGAGCAGTCTTTTCCATATTAGTAACACTAAACTTTATACCTGATTATATTTCCACTTTACTTTGGTATAAAGAAGATTAGCATTAAATTTACAGTCTTTTCCCACTCACTGCCTAGGATCTTATGATTTGCATCTTTGTAATTAAACCATAACCCTGATATCTATGTTTTCTACCCTTATTTTTCCTTTACTCTAATCTTTTTCATCTGTTCATTGTTATTTTGTTAAATGGTATGTATTTTTATGAGATACCTCAAAACAGACACAAGCTAAAAAAAAGTGTAAGTAATAGGTAGGCAATAAATGAAGAAGAAAGAGAGATAGAAGGGGAAATGGTATCTTTCATGTAGATGAGCCATGAGGGAAATTCAAGATGGTGGCATTGCAGTTTAGAAAGTAGCTCCTGCCCAGCTGAAACAGACCTTCTTACCATGTCCTGAGATTGGTCTTTTTTTTTCACTAAGATAGTGGGAGAGAGAAGTATTACTTTCTGTAGTGTTTAAGTTATGAATGCTTTGATACTTTCAGTTCTTATGAGTAACATAAGAGTTGCCTACTGATAAAAATATTAGTGGTTAAGAAAATTTGAATTTATTTATTAATCAAGTAAAAGCATGAATCAAAGCACTTTGCTGAGTATTCAGGGGTGGAGAGTTCCACAGGATGTGGGTAGGATGAAGGCAGGAAATGAGGACAGTGGTTCAGAATTTGAGTTTTAGATAGAGGCAACTTGGATTTGAATCCTTCCTATTGGTGTCACATTGGGTACTTACTGTTTTAGCCTCAATTTCCTTTATCAATAAAACAGGAATAACTTTGTGTCCTTTAGAGATTTAACTTGAGATGAAGGCCTTAGAGAACTTAGTACAGAATATGTTTTCCATTCACTTTTGCTTATTTATGACAGCTCCTTTCCTAAAAAACTTGAGATTTATAGAGCAATTAAGTCATGTATTCAAGACTATAGTTGACGGGCATATGTAATAAATACCATGATGGTGGCATATGCAAAGTGTTATGGGGGTAAGAGAAACAAGAGAAAAATGATCAAAGTCAGAGACCCCAGCTGTAGGGTCAGCTTGAAGAAAAGCCTGTAGTTATTTGAATGAAAGGCTACCTAATGTGTTTGAAAACACGTAGCAAAGCTACATCAAGAATTGGGTTGAAGTACAAATTGGAATAGACCGTACAATGTCAAGGTAAAATGAAAATGCTATCAAGAAGAAACTAATAATGAGAACACTGCTTTTGCAAATGAATCATTCTGTGAAAAGTAATATGCTCGTTATGTTGCCACCAATTAGGATATGTAGCTACATTATAGTTCTTCTCATAACAACTAGCATTCAGTATAGAATTAATATGTTCCAGAAGTCTTTTAGATACATAATAATCAAGCAAGATAAGAATTATCCCCATTTTCCAGAGCAGAAGATGAGGTTCAATAAGCTTAAATACTTTGATTAAAGTCACTTAGTAAATAATGGCATGGAGATGCTTCCTGGCTACAAAGTCCATGTTCCAAAGCCTGTGCCCTTCTCACTATCATCTTTAGCCTCTCTATATAAGTGCATCTTACAGGATCTTTTTTAATGACTGTGTCACAAATGTGGTTTGATTGTTTACATGAAGAGTGAGCCCTTCACATAGGATTTTACATTAATTCTCTGAACAAGTCAAAATGTGAATTTGAATAAATAAGAATACAGGCTTTATCTTCCAGAGAAGCAAGTGACACCAATACCAGCAGTGTCTTATATAAGGAGTGGTTGCCCCCACACTTATGGGGTAACAACTAACTCAGTATTTTCTTTTCTACTAGTGACTATAGCTCTTGACAGTGTGTTAATTGTTTCGAAGTCTCTGCTAAACTGGGAGCACATCTCTGTAGCATTCTGAAAAATAAAAGGTCCTTCAGTTTAAAGGGAGAAAAAAAAACAGAAAAACAAAACAATGTATAAGCAAAGAGAATAAGTGATAACCTTCCAGTGTTTGCTTTTCTAAATTTTCAAATACATATTTAATTTGAACTATAACAATTTTACATGACTTGTCCAACAACGACTATGTTCTAATCAGAAACTGAAAATAATTAAAGCTACCTCTAAAGATTAGCTAACAATTATCATTATTCTATAAAAAATAATGGCAGAGTTGCCAATATAGCATTTCCAAATAGCCAACTATAGGAAAACAGATATTGAGGCCACTTTGCAAGTAAGAGACTATTAGAAATGAGAAAAAAACATCAGAAAGAACTTTTCAAAAGATTGTGTAGTATTTATTAGTACCATTCATTGTGTTTTTGACTCTCCATCTTCTGGACACACTTTCTGATGCTATTGTTACCGTGTTGTACCCTGTGACTTTTGCTGGTCAGTGAATCAGAGTATATATGTAAAATGTCATTTCCAAGCTAGATAGAGCATTTCATTATTTGTTCAAGACCCTCACAGTTCTCTTTCCCTCGATTCCACTGACTGGTTGACTTGGACAGTGGCTGCTCCATCAAGCTGGGTTCAAAAGTGACAGAATATAGAACACAAATTTCAGTCAGCCAGCAACAGACATGGAACATGAGGGAAACTTAGACCTTTGTAGCTGTAAGTCACTAAGATTTTGTGGTGTGACTGTAGTAAATCCTAGCCCAGCACTGTCCAAGAAAAAAAAAAAAAAACATGATCCACATATGAAATTTTATGTTATTTTTTTTTAATGTTCATTTATTTTTGAGAGAGAGAGAGCACGCACATGAGCAAGAGTGGGCAGGGTAGCGGCAAAGAGACAGGGAGACAGGATCTGAAGTGGGCTCTGTGCTAAGAGCAGAGGGCCAGACACGGGGCTCAAACTCGCAAACCATCAGATCATAACCTGAGCCAAAGTCGGACGTCCAACTGACTGAGCCACCCAGGTGCCCCTGAAATTTTAAGATTTGTATTAGCCACATTTAAAAATGAAAAAGAAACAGGTGAAATTAATCACAGTCGTATTTAAAGTGCTCAATAGCCACAAATGGCCAGTGGCTACTATATTGGACAGAGCAGATTTTGCTTATTATGGTGATACAGACAATATATAGTATTTAATTAATCACTAAGATTTCATCAAGAAGCACACATATATACAGTAGGACAAATGGCTTAGAAATTGGAGAAAGTTGATAAATTATTTGTTTTAACATGGCAACGGGCTATTCTAGTGGATATGTCCTCTGGGCAATGGGAAAATACAGAACAAAGAAAGCACAGAACTTTTGGAATATAAATGTAGTTCCAATTATCCTTCACTTTGCTAGTCCCTGCAAATAGAATAGAGGGCTCAGCTATACCTTGAAAAATCTACAGTTGGTCCTCAAGAGACCAAATAATATAAATGATTTTTTAAAACACTTTGAAAGACATATCTGAAAGACACGACATCAAACATCTAGCACTCATAGGTCCTAGAGCTAAGAAAAAAATATAAGCAATGAATAGAGTTTTGAATATACCTAAAGTAATCAAGAGTAAAAGAAATACAAGAACAGAGTGAAATCTTTGGGTTTTTAACAAGAAATAATTATTAGTGACATTTGGAAGTATGGCTTTGGTGAACTCATGAGTTAAGGGACCAATAAAGAAAATTCAAAAGAAATCTAGTGAAGAGCAAATTCAAGCAATGAATGAAAGGCAATAGTAATAGTAGGAGTAGAAATACACTTCTGTAAAATAGAGCTCCATTTCAGCTGAAGAGCCCAGGGAAACTTAATAAGAGAAAACAGCCATTTGTGGGTCTGTGTGAAGCTAATAATGAAATGCGGGATTTTACAAGGAGATGAGTGGCATGAGGGCAAAAAAGAGCAAAGGACTTAGACAAGGATCAAATACCCTATCTGGAGGCTTAAAGGAATAAAATGTAAGGCAGAGCTTTAGATTGGCTGCCAATCAAAGACAAAATCTTTGATCTATTGAGAATTACATGTTTAAATAATTGGTTACCTCGACTTTGAATGAAAGAAGGCATGGGATTTATAGGTAGTTGTAAGTTTAGCGGGAATAAAGGAAATGAGAACTTGACTGACTAATAACAAGATTTCTACAGAAATAGGTATGTATTTTTTTCACACAGGTAAAAATGAATAAAATTCTTAGGGAAAATAAAAATGAATCAAAATCAAGTTTATCGTATGAACTAGAAATAACTCAAAAAGGAAGAAAACTTTAAAAAAATTGAATTTTTTCTTAAAATTGAATACCATAAATGCCTGTGCCTTTAAACATTTCAGAGAATGAGCAATAATATGAAATTTCAGAGAGTTTTTAGAACGCCTGTCACAGTACCATGTTATTGTGCTTATATACTGTTTTTCTAAGTTTATACCAAACCAAAATTCTTGAAAAAATCAAGTTCTGCAAGCACTACGCCCCTATATATTCCCCACAAATATCTCTTGATGTTAAGATGTTTAGAAAAATTTATGGAATGTATGTAGGTTTCAAAATTGTCACTATAGTTTAATATATAATTTTTCTAATATGTAACAGTATATGTTAAAAGTAAAGAGCAATGTAAGTCACAGAATTCCAAAAACAACAGCAAGGATTTTGGAAGAAAAAAAAAAAGTATTTTGAAAGTTTCAAAAACCTGGAGAACTGGAAGGTTGTGTCAATTAAAGCAAAGCCCAAGATAATAAAAAATACTTTAAGAAACCTAATTTTTCAAAAAGAGCATCAAGCAGTGAAAAGAATTTCAACTAAAACCAAAGAATATTTTAAATATAATTATACAGTAAGCAAATGACAAAAGTGATGACATGTAAAGAAATAGTCTATGAAATAATTGTTTAGACCCTATCTCCAGAATTAAAGCAAAAGACCAGGCTTTTGCTTATCATCAAATCAGATTTATGAGTAGAAACATGAGAAATTAAAGAACCAGCAGATTAACACCTTAAGTGATAATTAACTCAGTAATGTTTTCTTTGCTGATAAAAGACCAACACTAACAGCTCTTAGTCAAAAGTGCCAAATTAAGTAAAGATGATAGAAATTCTTCATTCATTGAGATGGTTAATATCTGGAAATAATCCTACTGAACTCACCTCTGGAAATTACCCTTACAAATAGCTTTTGTGTGTGAGGGTAATATCTACTACTGCCCAGGCGAGAAGATGTCTCCCTTAGGTAAGTTTAGCTTCTTCCATTCATCCCTCTTCCTTATCCAGGACGACAGTACATTGTCCTTTATTCCTTCCTCTCTTTCATGACCCAGCATGGACGTGTGGAGCTAGATCAGAATGAGGGGTTGGCTCTAGGCACAGCGGGAGAGAGGTAGTATGGGTCTGGGAGTCAAACAGGACTGGGCTTAAATTTTTCCAGATCCACCACCTAGTAGCAAGTTGTTTAACCTATATGATACTTACATTCCCCATTTACCAAGTGAGGATGATAATACCTGCCTCACAGAGTGATGGTGAGAATTAGAGCTAACAATTCAGATAGAGTGCCTACCACATCTTGGCATGTAGAAAGTATTCAACTAGTTAATTTCATTCTGAAGATCTGAGTCTAAATCCTGTTCTGCCACTAGAAGCTCTGGGGCTCAATTCCTGATGATATAGTACCTACCTCATAAAATTACTGTGAGGACTAAATAAGTTAAAATATGTAAAGCACTTAGAATAGTGACAAGCAAATAATAAATGCCACGTAAGTGTTATCATTATTATTACTAGGCTCAGAGTATCTAAGTGAGCTGGGAGTTTCTGGAAATAGCAAAGCCCTAATGTATAGACTTTGTATATGTAACATAGAGGCCAAGCTTTCTATGAAAACAGACACAACTAGGATGATCAGAAACGGGCTAAGAATTAATGACCTTAAAAATTAGTACAGAATAAAAGACCAGCCCATAGGACAGTGCTGATTCTAGGCTTCACCACCTTTTTTGACAGTCACTGCTACATGGAGGTGTCCAATGCTTATAGGCACATCATAGCCACAAGAAGAATTGGGTTCTTACGGATGCAATTTGTGAGGATGAAAGGCTAGTCCCCAGGGAGATCTTACACACTTCTCTGAGTTCCCATAAGTCTCACATTGGCAAGTCATACATGGGACTGTGATATCAGAAGGCATCACTTCAAGTATGTGGTGTTGTGCTTGATGCTTCTGTTCTCTCACTATATTTCAGAACCAGGCAGGCATGGGTTCTAGTCCTGGCTCTGTCATTTACCAACTTTGTGACCTAAGCATATTCTATAGTGTATCTGATGCTTCACTTATGAAATACCTGTCTCCCAGGGTTGCTGTAAAGTTTGGGGATATTATACATAGGAATGTCTGACATGCATTCAGCAAGTGGTCATTAAGCACCAGCTACACAGTCGCCTTATCTGATTTCTTTCTTTGTCTCACACCATCAGAATGTGTTTATTCTCAATGGTCTCTCTTTACGTAGTGGAGTAATTCTTATCCCTCTCTGGGCTAAATATCCATGATGCGCTAAGACCTCCTTAGGCTCTTGCATACATTGATATCTACTGTGACTTTTTACATCCTGGTTGCTTCTAGTCCAATCTCTCTATTCCTAGCTCTCAGGCTAGAGAAGGATGCTATCAACTAAGGTGGCCATATAAATGAAATGAGTCTTAAGTTTCCTTGTAGCCTTTATATTCAATAATCCTAGTAAACTTAGTTCTATAAAAGCTTACACTTTAAATTCAAGTTGACACTTCTTCCTAGGTATGGGTTACCTGAAACTATCTCTTGGCTTTGTTTCCTAGGAAACTACATCCAGTTGGTGTTCCATGTATATTTCACATCAAACTTTCAGTCTCTAGCATGTCATCATGATTTGAGAATATCCCATGGGCCACCCTCTGTTCTGCATTTCTTTCCTTCCATTTCTCATGCCAAATTTAAACTTGCCCTTCCAAACCAGATAATTTGTCACCACCTGTGATGCCCTCCTCAACTCCCTCAAACATTCCAGGTCCCTGAATTTCCTAGGTTGCAATCAGGTAAAAAAAACTGACCACACTGTATTATGATTTGTTGAATGTTTTTCTCACAATCGGCTATGTGTTGGGATTTGAAGATAGGAATAATGTCCTACTCATTTTCTTAACCCCAATGCACCCTACCTTCCTCTAGCATGAGCTTTTAAAATGCTTTGTAATTAAATAGATTATCACATCCCTTCAGTGAAATGACCAAGTTTAGTAACAATAAGGTCCCACATTTGCTCATTCCCATCTCAACATAATTTTGTATCTATTCCTATCATATAAGTCTAAGTACAAACAATTCAGCAGCATATCAGAAGACCGAGTAAGATTTGTTCCCAGAAATGTAAGGAAATTTAAATATTAAAAAAGTATCTGTATGGGGCACCTCCTGAGTTGGAGGCTCAGTCAGGTGAGCGTCCAATTTTGGTTCAGGTCATCATCCCATGGATCGTGGGTTTGAGCCCTGCCTTGGGCTCTGTGCTGACAGCTCAGAGCCTGGAGCCTGCTTTGAATGTATCCCTCTCTCTCTGCCCCTCCCCAGCTCGTGCTCTGTCTCTCAAAATAAATAAACATTAACAAAAATTGTTTAAAGTATCTGTGTAATTTATCATAATAATAGATCTAAAGTTAAAAAAATCATATGATTACTCATTATTAAGTACAGAGACATTAAATCGTATAGTATACTACATTTTATATAAACCCAAATCCATTCTTGATGGATTCTTGATGAATTACAATTCATATTTTATTAGTATGATAAAATATATTTGCCTAAAATCATAAGCCCACAACACATGTTTAATAAGTTTACACTAGACACATCCCCATTAATGTTATAAACAAGACAGCAATGTCCACTCTTACACATAATTTTTGTCATAGGTAAGGAGGTACTATCCAACGCATTTAGATAAGGAAAAAAATACAAGTTGGAAGGAAGGTGGTGAACATATCATTTGATACTAATATAATTATTTTGTGTGGAAACCCAAAGATAATTAATGACAGTGAAAAATTAATTATAGATATCAATACCTTCAATACATGCACGCACACAAAAAAACCCTAGTTATGTTGAATAATGAAAGAAAATACTCCATTAAATGACAACAAAACACCAAAAATCTAGGAATAAATTATAAGAAACATGTAAGTTCTATATAAGGAAAAAAATTCTAAACCTCTGAGGAACAAATAAAACTATAAGGAATAGAAGCTATATTTTTGCCAAGGAAGATACACATTCATTAAGTTGTTAGTATTCTGTAAATTAATCAATGCAATAAATGTACTTTAATAAAAATATTCAACAGAATATTTTAAAGCACATAGGCTATTCTAAAGACAACACAGAATAATCATCATGACTAGCTAGTAAAAAATAAAGAGTAATGAGAAAGAACTATCTTTACTATAATGATATCAAAATATAAGACTATAATAATTAAAAGACTGATGTCTTGGTGGGGAAGTAGAAAGGAAGAGGAATCAAATCAAATTGAATTGAAACCTTATAATAAACCACAGATGAAAACTTAGCAAATGATCAGTGACATATATGAAAAGAATGGCATTTCAAGTCAGTGAAAAAAATATGTATCATACAATGAATAGTATTGTGACAATCTGGGAAACTATCTGAAAAGAAGTTGGAGGGGCACCTGGGTGGCTCAGTTGGTTGGGCATCCAACTATGGCTTAGGTTGTGATCTCACGGTTTGTGGATTTGAGCCCTGTGTCTGGCTCTGTGTTGACAGCTCAGAGCCTGGAGCCTGCTTTAGATTCTGTGTCTCCCTCTCTCTCTGCCCCTCTCCTGCTTGTGCTCTGTCTCTGTCTCTCTCAAAAATAAATAAACATTAAAAAATTTTTTCTTTGAAAAAAGTTGGATATAACTTAATATTTTATGACAAAATAAAGTTCTGCTGAATCAAATAATAGATGTCTAAATAAATAAATAAAGCAGCAAAAAATTTTTAAAACATAATTTATAATAAGGAATGACTTTCTGAATTATACAAAACTCAGAGGCAATAAAATAAAAACTGCTAAATATGACCTCATAGAATTAAAAGATTTTCCAAAGGGAAAAAAGCTCCATGAACAAAGTCAGAAATTAAAGATAAATGGGGGACATATTTTCAACTCATATCACAGACAATGCACATACATATCTGTATATGTTTGTGACATGCAACTATAACTCTATAACTATATACACAAAACTATAACTCTAGATACAAACATATATAATAATTACAGTTATAGTTGTAAATTCCTAAATATAATTATATGTTATATATGTAAATATTTGTAGCAATATGTAACTTTGATGTAAATCATCATAAGACCCACTCCACTAAAAAATATTGAGCAAAACATATGGACTATTTATAAAAAAAAATCCACAACATATGGCTCTTAAACATAGAAAAGGACACTGCATCTCAGTCATATTAGCAGAAATTTAAATTAAAACTAAAATGAGACATTTTTAACCCATTACTTTGACAAAAATAAACTTGTCTGGCAACATATCGCATTGGTGGCAATGCCTACAAAGGTAGTCGAAGATGCAGCTGGTGGGAATGTAACTAGTACAGCTTCAAAGAAAGGCAGCTTAGTAAGATATTTCAAGATTAAAAATATATCTGCCCTTTGATTGGGCGCGTGGGTGGCTCAGTCGGTTAAGTGTCTGACTTCGGCTCAGGTCATGATCTCGCGGTTTGTGAGGTCGAGCCCCGAGTCGGGCTCTGTGCTGACAGCTCAGAACTTGGATCCTGCTTTGGATTCTGTGTCTCCCTCGCTCCCTGGCCCTTCCCCTCTCAAGCTCTGTCTGTCTCTCTTTCTCTCTCTCTCTTTCTCAAAAAAAAAATAAACATTTAAAAAAATTAATATATATATGTGTGTGTATATATATATATATATATATATGCCCTTTGATTTAACATTTCTACGTTTAAGTATTATTTATTTTTCATGTGAGTAAAATGATGCTTATATAGGGTATACATTGTGGTGTTCTTCGTTATTACAAAATTGCCCGTCAGTGTGGAGCAGATTAAATAAAATATGGCCCATCCACATAAGGGAACTCCATGAGGTTTAAAAAGAAAAATGTAATGCTATATTACTAATGAGGACATGATAAATAGGTAGGATAGATAGATAACTGCAGGAGCAAAATGGAAAAGAGAAAAGTATGTACTATGCTGCTGGCTCTAAAATACATTTTTAAAATTAACACATATAAACATATAGATGTTTATGAATAATAGGAAAAAGAAAAAGAAAACTGATCATAGTGATTATCCTCAACATTGAGGAAAAGGATGGTTGGGTGACAGGAAACACAGATTAACTTTTTGCTATACATTCTGGGGTACTTTTGCTTTTTTTTTTTTCAATATATGAAGTTTATTGCCAAATTGGTTTCCATACAACACCCAGTGCTCATCCCAAAAGGTGCCCTCCTCAATACCCATCACCCACCCTCCCCTCCCTCCCACCCCCCATCAATCCTCAGTTTGTTCTCAGTTTTTAAGTCTCTTATGCTTTGGCTCTCTCCTACTCTAACCTCTTTTTATTTTTCCTTCCCCTCCCCCATGGGTTTCTGTTAAGTTTCTCAGGATCCACATAAGAGTGAAACCATATGGTATCTGTCTTTCTCTGTATGGCTTATTTCACTTAGCATAACACTCTCCAGTTCCATCCATGTTGCTACAAAGAGCCATATTTCATTCTTTCTCATTGCCACGTAGTACTCCATTGTGTATATAAACCACAATTTCTTTATCCATTCATCAGTTGATGTACATTTAGGCTCTTTCCACAATTTGGCTATTGTTGAGAGTGCTGCTATAAACATTGGGGCACAAGTGCCCCTATGCATCAGTACTCCTGTATCCCTTGGGTAAATTCCTAGCAGTGCTATTGCTGGGTCATAGGGTAGGTCTATTTATAATTTTTTGAGGAACCTCCACACTGTTTTCCAGAGTGGCTGCACCAATTTGCATCCCCACCAACAGTGCAAGAGGGTTCTCTGGGGTACTTTTGAATTTCATATCATGGATATATATTAGTTCAAGAAAATAAACAAAACATTTTAACATTTAAAATAAGAGTTATGCTTTCTCTCTAATACTTTTCTTCCTACCTCTTTCCTAAGAAACATCCTCCTGCTGTTCCCCTTCTTTCTCTTCCTTCCAAGCATCTTCATATGCAGCCTCCCCTTTCTTTCTGTTTAATTACCGCAAACCTTTGTGAGAAGAACTTGAAAAATGCAAACAAACAAATAAAATTCCCTCCAATTATTCATATTGTTTTCTGTCTATTGTTTCAGTTTTATTCCTCCATTAAGAAAATGCTTTTAACTACCTATTCCATGCCAAACACCGTGTTAGATTCCAGGGACACACAACATTGAGAAAGGTCAAGCTTGCAATTTGTGGAGGAGACAGCTAATCAGACAACTAATGGAAAGGTGTATTAAGTCGTATACTACAGAATATACAAGATGATATAGGAGTTTATAGAAGGGGCCCCTCACACACACTTTGGATGTCCATAAAGTGATTTCCAGAGAAAGTAGCATTTAAGCTACAGAAGAAAGATCACTAAGAGAGAGTTCATCATAAGAATGAGTTCCATTCAGTGAAAACAACCTGAGTGTACACTGATAGGAGAAAAAAACCCACTGTCCTTTTTGAAAGAAGATTAAAGTGGTTGAAATTTCAACAAGAGGTTATAAAGAGTTTGACAGAGGATAGATATTTGAAAGTAGAGAGACTGGAGAGAAGACCAATTAGGAAATAATGATGACAATCCCATTCAAATGTGAAATATGATGATAACACGGATTTGAAAAGACACGGGTAATTGAATATATTCAAAAAATTTGAGGAGTTCAAATACAAAAATTGGCGATTGAATGGATATTGGAAATGAGAAAGAAAAGAAGTTAGGAATTATTCCAAATTTCTCTGCTAGAGCAACATGATATGGTGATTGACATCATGAACTAAAATAAGGAATAGAGAGAAAGGACTAAAGTTATAAGGAAAATCTTTAAACTCAATATTCTATCCACTGAGTTTAGGGTGTCTGAAAGATTTCCCAGTGGAGTTTTCTAGCAAGCTCTGGTCTGTAGCTTATGGAGGTTGACCTAAACTGAAAGTGTATGTGAAAATCCTAACGATAAAAATTGAAATTTAAGCCACAGATATGAACGTTATTGTCTCAGGAAAGTGCACAAAGGGAGAAAAGATAAATATTTAAAGTAATGTCATAAAGGGAACCATAGTCTACAAGGTAAGACAGGATAAAAGATCTGAAACAGAGGAGTAGGAGAAAAAAGTTAGAGAATAAGGAGATTGTAGCATCACAGAAAGCACAGGAAAAGAATATTTCAAAAGAAGAAAGCAGTCTGTATGTGTTAAATACAGTTGAGGGAACAAATAAGATAAGGACTAAAAATGACCTCAGTGGATTTAGAACAAGCAATTTCATCAATATGTGTGCAGAATTAGTAATTGCATTTGGTTGAGGAATAAGTGAGAATGGTGAGTCCAACTAAACCTCCATAGCTCTCCTATTCTAACTCCTGCATTCATTCCTTCCTTGTTACCTCATTCAGGCACTACAAGCTGACAATGGAAGAGCAAGCACAATTATAAGGGATTAAGAGATGTCATACTAATGATAAAGGGGTTAAAACTTCAAGAAGATATATAATTCTTAATGTACATGTGAGTCAAGATACATGAGAGACAAAAACTGATAGAACTACAAAAAGAAATAGAGGAATCCAGTATTATAATTAGAGATGTAACACCCCTCTATCAAAAATGGAAAGACTCAGGGCCACCTGGGTGGCTCAGTCAGTTGATCTTCTGACTTCGGCTTAGGTCATGATATCATAGTTTGTGAGTTCAAGCCCCATGTTGGGCTCTGTGTTGACAGCTGAGAACCTAGAACCTGCTTCGGATTCTGTGTCTCCCTCTCTCTTTGCCCCTCCCCCTTCATACTCTCTCTCTCTCTCTCTCTCTCTCTCTCTCTCTCTTTTTCCCTCAGAAATAAAATAAACATTAAGACATTTTTTAAAAAAAGAAATGGACAGATTCAGTAGGCAGATAATCAGTAAGGATACAGATGTAAACAGCACCATCAATCGACTGGATATAATTAACAGACATAGACGGTTCATCCAATAATAGTATATTACACATTTTTTTCAAGATCACATGGACCATTCACCATGAGAGACTACATTCTGTGCCATAAAACACACCTTAATATATTTAAAAGAATAAAAAACATACAATGTCTGATCTCTGATCATAATAGAAATAAATAACAGAAAGACAGCTGAAAAACTTCCAAAATACTTGAAGATTAAAAAATACATCTCTAGATAAGATATGGGCCAAAGAAAAAAATCTCAAGAGAATTTTTTAAATATTTTGAACTAAATGAAAATGAAGATATAACTTATTAAAATTTATGGGATACCATGAAAACAGAGTTTAGAGAAATTTTACAGCATTGAATACATATATTTAAAAAGAAGAAAGATTTAAAATCAATAATCTAGGCATCCCCTTAATAACTAAAAAGCAACAACAATAACAAAAAGCAAATTAAATCCAAGTAAGCATAAGAAAATAAATAATAAAATTAGAGCCAAAATCAAATAAATTCTAAACAGGAAACCAATAGAGAAAATCAACAAAACCAAAATCTGGTTCTTTGAAAAGATAAAAACTTGATAAAGGATTACTAGAAAACACTGACAACACCAAATGCTGACAAGGAAGTGGAGCAACAGGAACTCTCATTCATCACTGGTGGGATGCAAAATGGTACAGACACTGTGCAAGTCAGTGGACAGTTTCTTATAAAACTAAACATATTGTATTATTGTCAACCATGCCCCTTAGCATCTACCCAAAAGAGCTAAAAACATGTCCACATTAAAACAAAAAAACCTGTATATGGATGTTTACAGCTCATACTTGTCAAAACTTGAATGTCCTTCAGTAGGTGAATGGAAAAATAAACTGTGGCACACCCAGACAACGAGAAATGAGCTACCGAGCCTTAAAAAGACACGGAGGAAACTTAAATGCGTATTATTAAGTCAAAGAAGCCAATCTGAAAAGGCTACATACTTATGATTCTAATGATATGACACTCTGGGAAAGGCAGAACTATAAAGATAGTAATTAGTGGCTGTCAGTGGTTGGGGTGGGAAGGGAGGAATGAATAGGGAGAGTACAGAGGGTTTAGAGTAATGAAACTGTTCTGTATGATACCATAATGGTGATATGTCAAAACAACAGAATAAACACAAGAGTGAACCTAATGCAAACTGTGGACTTTGGGTGATAATGATGTGTTAGTGTAGGTTCATTGACTATAACCAATGTACCACTGTGGTGTGGTATATCAGTAGTGGGTGAGACTATGCATGTGTGGGGACAGACCATCAATAATGGGAAAAGCTCTGTCTGTGTGGGATCAAGGCTTATATGAGAACTCTCTGTCCTTTATGCTCAATTTTGCTATGAGCCTATAACTGCTCTAAAAATAAGATTTACTCATTAATTTAAAAAAACAGCAAAACAGCTTATCTAGCTGTAGATTTGGACACATTTTATTTAATGGAAACATAGTATTGTAAAGAAATAAGTTAGTTTTTTCTCTTCAACACACAATGATATAGGTTTGATATCAAATGATTCCCTAAATTTATCATGCATTAGTAGAACAATTATAAAACTGGTATTGTCTTAGCTCTGTTAGAATGTTAAGCTTTCCCTTATATCCAAAGCACACACAAAAGAACATTTGTCTGTGCTAGAACTGATGGCTAGATTTAAAATAATTTAGTATGGGTAAAAGCAGATCTTCGGTTCTATAAATTTGTAATAATCTATCACATATCAACTAGTAGTAACAATGCAAGTTTTATGCTTTGTCCTGGGTTCTTTCCACATTCACTTCCAGACAGGACCCACAGCATACATCCTACATATGATTTGTGAGAGGAAAAACTCTCTGTGCTCTCTCTAGGGCCTTTTCATCTCCTGCCAGGCCAGTGAACAAGATGAGTTTCTTTTTATAACGACAAGGCACAGAGATAATTCATCAACTGGAGAGCACAAACAATCCTTTATTCAGCAGAATGACAAAAGGTTATTTAGCTTCTGGCATCTACTATAGTTCTTGCAAGAACCAGGCCCAAGAGCCAATATGATAATTAATAAATTTCCAACATCTGGGCAGTAAAACAATTTTTTATGAATGTTAAACAATGCCAATGCCAAATTAAAACCTCCCCTTCTTGTATTTATCTATCTGAACTCCTCATTGTACAGCCAAATTTGCCTGTGTTCTGGCTATAAAATGGGGATAGTGATGACATAGTAGGAAGATATTACACAATTTGGGAAATCCATATTACTAAGTGTCATTTAATCATATGGACAGTGATGATATCACCCACTGAGCCTAATGGACAGTAATCCTTGCCAAGAGTAGAGTATCAAGTTAAATGATAGGTGAGTGATATGAATCATCACACTGAATAAAGGAATCAAATTTAAGAGAAGAATTGGAGTCTCAGTTTCTCTAACTGTCTTCCAGCAGCCTTTTTTAATTTTCTTTTTAAAAAAATAAAAAAATAATTTTGGTTATGTGGATATTGCTTGCATAGATCGAGAAAGGCCACTTTCAAGTCCTAAAAGCATTCATAAACTAAGAAGCACCAAATCTTAGAATCAAACTTAACAGATCATCCAGTGCAAGCCTTTTCCCCTACCTTAGATTTCCCAACAAAAACAGTATATGATGATGACTATGGTTATGTACACTATATAATATATGCTATTAGGATTTTTAAGGAGAAATAAATGTAGGCTAAATTATTAAGGACATTTTATGAGGCAGAGTAACTGTAAATCATAAATCCTATGTAGAATATATTATAATTTATGAAAGATTCAATAGATACAAATTAAAACAACATAACCTGGAATAAAAAGTGGCTGTTTTTAATTGCATTAAAATAGATTCACAAAAAGGGGAATTTTCTTGAATGCATGAGGCCTCCCCCTTTGTTGTTTAATTAATGTGTCTATATATAGAAACATATATAATGTGTCTGTACATGAAAAATGTCCCTTTTTATTTATTTATTTTAAATAAATAAATTCACTTTGGTTGAATCTACCATTAAATATTTACCCAGAAATTATATTTTAGATCAAATTATCCAAAATGTATTGATTTTAAAGATTAGTTGTAATAAACTTGGAGTTGTGTGAAAAAAATCAGAAAATTCAGCAGTGAATGATATTTTCCAAAATGGGTTATGCAAACCCCAGGAGATTAATAGATGATGCACAGGATTTCAAGAATACCTTAATATAGTAATAAAATATATGCATATAAGCTATGATAAGAAAACATATTTGGATGTGTCACCTTAAACATGATTTACTAATGGGGTGTGTGACCAAAACAGCTTGGAAAGCAATGTTCTAGAGTGGCAAGAAGGTAGACTGGAAGGTGCACATTCCAGTAAAAGTTCTGGGTATGTGATAAAAATCCACAGACTACGAGTTGGAAGAATAATTCATTCATTCATTTCTTCATTCATTCAATGAATTTAGTTTGAACCATCTGACATTATTAGCATTTGATTATATCTGACTCTAGACAAACAGGTCCTTTATATGCAAGGACCATGTTATCTATTGCAAGGAAAACAAAGATAGTTCTGCCACCAAAAGGGCAAATAGATTTATAAAATTTGTATGGAAATAAATATAATATGTTAAACTCCCATACTACTGAGGACAGAAAGAGAATATTGAGGAATGGCACCATTTTGTGTTTATTGTTACTTTCTTTTCTGGATTGAGCCACATGACTTACCAATTTTGTGTGAATTTTCTACTACTGAAGACAATTACTACTTTGTTCATATCCAACAATTAAATGAAGGGAATGGGGGCACTTTTATTAAAGTTCCATGATCACAAAATGGCATGAGCTTTGGCAACTGAGCTAATGGATATGTGAGAGATTCAGAAAGATACTGTGAAACATGGTTTTATTAAAACCTTTTCTCAGTTGGATTTCTAAATATGTCCCCAATAATCCCATAAAACACTCTTAACATCTTACAGAAAAGTAATCTCTATAATAAAAATAAATGTCTTTTCCTAAGCCATTCAAAATCTTTTGGATTTATTCCCTCCAGAAAAATAAATAAATAAAAATTACAACAAAACCTTTCAGATTCAATCAGTTTTGTCACAAACAGCAAACAGTGGCAAGAAAGAGCGACTATATAGTACCTATCTATGTCTAGAAATGTGAAACCATGTTTATCTTGACTAGATAGATTGCTTAAGAGTTTAACACAGTCATTGGGATGAAAGCTATATTTCTTTGAAATAATTATCTAGTTTTAATACAAATCGTAGTGATTCCTAGAAGAACCCTTCAGATGAAGCCACTTCCCTGTTCTCTGACTTGATTTTATATTACTTCCCAAAGTAAAGCCAATGTGATATAAATGCTTATGTGTATTTTTCACTTTTTGTAATTTTTAGATTTTAAATGTTTAATTTTTCCCATTTATCATACTTGAATACAAAAAAAAAACAAATCTCTAATAATAACCCATATTAATCACAAGCTATGAGTGGAATTCTAGGTCCAGCACCCAAAAATTTGATTTCATTTTTAGGAATCTGCTATGAAATACAGAAATATTCCTCTCCACACCCAGTTTAAAACTGGCCCTCTGCATACTTGCCAAAGCTCTCATTTCCTTTGCTCTGTATGAGTCAGTTGTCTGTGGATCTCTTTGCCTCAGTAGCTTAGGAACTAATTCAAGTTCATATCTTATTAATTTCTGCCATTCCATAGAATCTAACAAAGCTTTTTCCAGATTCGGCATGGAATAAATGTTTGTTGAATGAAACTGTGAAACAATGAAGAAAGAAAACGCTTACAACAACAACAAAAAAAAACAGTAAAAAATCCCCACAACCAGACCAAACCAAACAGTAAAACCTATCCTTTACGTAGAGTCACAAAATAAACATTAGGAGCAAACAAAACTAGAAGCTAGTTAAGTCTGCTTTATATTTTGATCCCTTAAGTGAAAAATTTACTTTGCTCCATTGCTTCATATAAATTCCCATTACAACTGATGTGATTCCTATCAAATCTACTCCAATGACTGAGAACCGTTCCAGGTACTGAAGCATACTTCCTCAAGCTTATCTCCTTCACAGCATGGGTCATTTGAACATTAAAATTAGATATTTCTCACAGTCTTTTGTTTGTTTGTTTTTGTTTTAGAATGAGAGAGAGAGAGAGCAGTAGAGAGGCAGAGTGAGAGGGAGACAGAGAATCCCAAGCAAGCTCTGCATCCAGTGTGGAGCCCAACAAGGGGCTCAATCCCACAACCCTGAGATCATGACCTGAGTCAAAACCAACAGTCAGACGCACAACCAACTGAGCCAACCAAGCGCCCATCTCACAGCAAATCCATTCTCCTAAGATGAACTTGTTGATTAAAAACACATCAGTGCAATCAGTTCATGAGTTCAGAGGAAAAGAAAGTCTATGATGGTATTTTTGAAATTCAAAAAAAGTTCTACATGAATCTATAATTTCATGTCAGGTATAACTTCTAATGTTCACAAATTTACCTAAAATTTTTAGAACCACTATTACATAGATATGCTGTTTAGTTAGATATGTTGACTTATTGCTTGTTAGTGAAAAGAAATGTATGAAAAATCCATGAATGTAGAAATACTATTTATAATTTAAATATATTTTAAATAGTAAAAATTTGACTAAAAGAAAAGTAAACCCATAAAGACAGGGTAAGAGAAACAATGAATGGCAAAAGCTTCACATAGGATAAAATGACTTTTAAAATCTTTCCTCAAAATATCTAAATGTTGAAACAACAAGATTTGCCAAACTTATTTTTGTAACAGCGTGTTTTAGCTTAGCCAGAGCTGAAGATTATATTAGAATTTTACTTTGTGCCTCATTTGGAGTGGGGGACAAGAGAGGGAAGGGAGCCTAACTATTACAGAATATTTGATGAACTTCCCATCTTGGAATATTCTTAAATATGGGCCTGTGGGAAAGAGATTTGAACCTATTCCAGAAGCATCATCTTTCTGATGGACTTGGAGTGACAGAACTATGAAGTGAGAATGTCGGGAAGATGGCAAGACTCTCCAGGAAAATTGTAAGAAAATGAGTGAGAGTGAAGACATCTGGTGGAAGCAGGATGGTTGACCTAGAGCCACAAGGTCAGGGTGTCAGATGCTGTCTGTTCAAGCACGCAGGTTAGGCTGGGCTCAACCCCCCCAGCACCCATACTGCCTACTTCAACCTCACCCTATACCTGTCTGCCCCAGAGAGAAGAATTTGATATGACTGGAGAACTGTATTCCTGCGAGAGAAACTGAAGAGCTGTGGGCTTCTCTCTTAGTGAGCAGGACAAGAACAGTACGTTGCACAGCTCGGGGACTGACACATGCCCCACAGGTCTGGCACACAGAGAAGCGGAGGGAAGCAGGAGTAGTGTGTTCCAGAGGAGAGGAACTGTACCGCTAAAGGAATCTCTACAGGACAAAGCATGCACCCTACCCAACCCACTATCTTCTGGCACACCTAAAGGTATAAAGATGTCCCCTTAGTTGTGTGACCTGCAGACCTAAGCAACATTTAAGATTACACAGGAAAGCAGACCTGATTATATTTGTTTATTCGTGGTAGTTCCCATAATCTCAAAAGGGATCAAACAGAAAAAGAAAAGCCTCTAGGCAATATAAAATCAACATAGGATCTGTGAGAAAAAAATAATCGCATGCATCATAATATGATTCATTAATTTGTTGATCAAATGTACTGATCCTATCTATAAAATGACAGAATTGCTGGTCATAACACTAAAAATTATGAACCAAAATTATAGAGAGGAAGAAAAAGCCAAGGCAGGAGCTTTAAGATACAAATACCTTTTCAGCAGTGATATGCTAACCACTAAAAGTAGACAAAGCAACATTAGACCAGACCTTTCATAAAGGAAAACACAGAGTTTTCAGTTGTCTTGATGATAGACTTTTTAAAATTTTTTTTAACGTTTATTTATTTTTGAGACAGAGAGAGACAGAGCATGAACGGGGGAGGGACAGAGAGAGAGGGAGACACAGAATCGGAAGCAGGCTCCAGGCTCCAAGCCATCAGCCCAGAGCCCAACGCAGGGCTCGAACTCACGGACCGTGAAATTGTGACCTGAGCTGAAGTAGGACGCTTAACCGACTGAGCCACCCAGGCGCCCCAATGATAGACTTTTATAACACACTAATACTGTCACTACCATTTATTAGGTACCAGATATGTACCTCTCAATGTATATCTACTATTTCATTAAATTAATGAGGTAGTATTAACACCCTCTTTTTACAGCTGAGTAAACTGAGCTGTGGCTAAATTGCCCATGTTCACAAAACTACGTGCTGAACAGAAGAACCAGAAATCAAGCCCAGCTGTCTTGCTTCAAAGCCAATGTCCTTTCCAATGCCAACACTTGCTGCCATTATTAGTAATCTGAAAATGTCAGAAGAAGTGGACCACAATTACCAGAATGTGATGTTTATGGTCATAATGAAATAATTTTTAGAATGCAGACGTGTGTGTGTGTGTGTGTGTGTGTGTGTGTGTGTTGTGTGTGTGTGAAAGCAAAGATATAATGCATTTAGAAATAACTTCATCAATAAAATATATGAAACAAAATTTCTACATGTATAAAATAATCAATAATTATTTGTAAAATTCACTAAAACAAATGGTTAATTGCTAGTTTGTTTAAGGCCATTATATATATCATAGTAGAAATACTGAGTGGAACCATACTTTCAATAGCAATCATAGAATTCAACTATGTTATCTCTTCTTGGGTGGTTAAACCATAAAAAATGGAAAATTCAGTTCAAACACCACCAAAATCTAGCTTAAAAGAGAAGGGCAATTGTGCTCTCGTTTTTTCATTTTAATTGGATGGATTTGATTGTCCTTCACCTGGCATGAAAAGGTTCCTACACCACTTCCTCCACTCTCAGTGTGACAGAATGATAAGGACGCTCCTTGCAATCTCCTTCCAGTCAGAAGCATAGATTTGTGTGGCCCAGAATAGAGTGAGCCTGAGGTTAATTCTTTCTCATCAGCAGCAAACATTTATTTATTTCCTACAGTGGAAGTAAAAAATGTAATCCAAAAGAATTTCTTCCATGCAGAAAGGTGTGAAGTAGCAAGTGTTCAGACACCCAACTGCACTTTCAGCCTGAAAGGAGTAGAGTCTGGGTACAAAGCAGAATGGAGATGGAAAAGAATACAGGTTTTACAACCGAACTTGAATGTAGGACCTATGGCATTCTTTTTCATTTTGATCTTTCTTTTGAAGATTGGAATATCCTCCCTCAAGAGTTTTTCTGAATCAACACTAAACCTAATGTATGACACAACTAAAAAAATAGTGTAATACAGGAGTGCTTTACCGTTGATGTGACATGGAACCTTTGGCAATCTGGTAAAACCTATCATCCTCTTCCCAGAATAATGTTCTAAAATTCATTTTAAAAATGCATAGAATTCCAAAGGAACCAATCATATGGTCATCAATACTTTAAATTAATCAAATATATAACATTTTATGTGCATATTAGCACATTAAGTAACAAAATATAGTAGCAGGTCAAAAAACTACCATAATTTCAGAATAAAAATCACTTAAAAATTAAAATGCCACAGCTAGCTTGTAGCAGGGCTGAGATTGAATTCAGGGGCCCTGATTTCATATCTGGAATTCTTTACATTATTTTGAAATGACTGCAACAACTAGAATATGATATGAAATGTTTTTAATTTCGGTAGGTAAAGTTAAGTCACAATTAGAGCTAGTACTAGTATGTGTATTGTCTAAATTCATCATTAAAGGAAATGCTACAATTCAGCAGAGGATACTGAATTTGTCCTTGAATGCTTAAGAGTTAAAAAAAAATCTTGAATAATATAACAAAATAAGTTAAACATAAAAGCTGCAGAAAATTTTATTCAACCTTACTTTGTTAAAATCTAAAATATGTAGACTCTGACAGGAAGAAACTTCCTAGATATTAAAATGGTAAGTATCAGCTTTAATATGTTGACATACAAGAATTCAAAATTATTGTCTCTGAAAAGTAAGCTTTCAAGAAGACAAAAAAAGAAAGAAAGAAAGGAAAGAAAAAAAAAGAAAAAAGAAAGGAAAGGAAAAGAAAAGAAAAGAAAAAAAGAAAAGAAAAGACAAGACAAGACAAGACAAGACACCCAGGTGGCTCAGTTGGTAGAGCATACAACTTTTGATTTCAGGGTCATGAGTTCAAGCCCCATGTGGGGATAGAGCTTACTTAAAAACAACAACAGAAAAAAGAGGACAAAAAAATTCTTTTGCCAAAGAAAAAGATAACAAAATTATTTTTATAATAAAAGATATATTTAATAATCCAGTCAGGATTCAGTGTTTATCAGGAACATTCCTTATTTAAACAAAAATGGCATTTTTAAAATTATATTCCTTGATATATTTATAAACATTTATTAAATACCTACCATGTGCCAGTAGCTTTAGAAATACCTAGTATCAGTTATCATTTAAATGGCAACTTATTTATTTAACCATTCATTAAGTAAATATACATGCAGTGCTTTCAGGCCAAGGTATTATTTGAATGCTGTACAGCAAAGAGCAATATAAATACAGGTTTTTATCCCATAGAGCATATATTATAGCAGGTGAGAAAGACTTCAAACAAGTAGTTTTATTTCAGCCATTAGTTAATAATTGTGCTAAATTCCACAACAGAGAGGAACAGACAACTTATGACCTCTTTATAACAAGAGCATCCTGAATGGTCAGGGAAGGCTTTTGAAAAACTAACATTTTCACCGAGCTTGGAAATATATGTAGTTATTCACTGGTAAAGGGAGATGAGATAAGGATTCAATGAGTACAGAGAACTTTCACGTCTGAGGGAATGGCATGTGATGAAATCCTGAGACAGAAGGGTGCTTAGTACAGTGAAAGACAGTTAGGAGGAGAACAGCACAAAATAAAGCTAGAAAAGGAGCAAGGATTAAATTCTGTAGGGCATCATGGGTTATATGAAACATGTGATCATTTTCCTAAGAATTATGGTAAGCCACTGCAGAGTTTTAAGTAAGGTAGTGATATGACAGATCTGTTCTTAACAGTTCACTTTGGCCACAGGGTGGTGGCTAGATTAGACGTAGGTTGCTCGGTGAGAATCTGCCAATGCAGAAGCTGACCCAGGCAAAAGATCAGAGTTATGTGAATTCAGATTATGGCAAGGAAACTGGAAATAGGCAAATCCAAGGTGGATTTTAATTCATAAATAAAAATGATAACTTGATAAAGGGAATGAAAAAGAAATAGATTTCCAGCATGAGTCCCTTTGACTCAAGCAATGGTTGAAAAGAGATACTCTTTACTCAGACTCAGTTCACAAGAGGAAGGCTGGATCTAAAAGGCTGGGCGTGGGGAGGACAGGAGAAAAATACACTTTGTTGTTAGAGACTTATTAAACTTGAGACATCTATGAGACATCAAGCTGGAGATCTCAAGCAGGCTTTTGGATTTCTGAGCCTACTGCTTAGAATTGGGGCCCTACCCATATATATCTATTTAGGAGTTTTCAGTCTTGAGGAAACCTGACAATAGTCACATTTCAGAGGACAAGCCTGCAGGAAATTCTGAAAGAAAGAAAAAATGAAAGTGGTAGGAATAAAGGATAAGGGAAAGAGACAGTGGCCAGTCAGGTCAAATGCTGTTGAGAGAGCAAGAATTAGGAGAAATGAAAGATGATGTTTGGTGACATCCAGGTCTGATCAAATCTATTTTGGTGTGGAGTTGATGTGAAGCCAGATTGGAGTGGTTTGAAGAGTGAAAGGAAAAGGAGAAATGGAAACAGTGCAAATAGGTATGTCTTAACCTCACGCTGCAACCGGCAATAGGCTAGTGTGGAGACCAAATGTGAGGTCGAGATACTTCAAGTGTCCTCATACCGTCAGAACATTTGAACCAGAAGATACGCACTTTGCAGACTCTTCTTTTTCCTCTTTTTTAGGCTCTATTTTTAATTATTGAAGCAGATGAAGCATTTTAAGTAAATTTCATGCAAAGGAAATTAAAACATTATTTCTGGAAATGCTGAAGCACACATATGAGTGAGCTATCAGCTTAAGAATCTCGGAATGTATTCCACACATTACATCATGAATTCACCCAGTACTTTATACACATGTTCTGTATAATGTATAAATAAGAAAATACATGGATTATATTCAATAGCTAGAAACAGTATTCCCTATAGTCTACAGACGAACATTTTGAAGTGGAGTAAAAAAAATGTGCCTATAGTGATTCAATGAAACAGAAGTAAAGTTAGAAACTGCGCTGACCATTGATAGTTGTCAAGATCTTCTTGAAAGAGGAATTACTGGTAACTAAAGTTGACTACATTTCTTATCATCAAGATTAATTGGCAGTTTATAACACATATGTGCCATTATAGACCTCCTAATTACCACATTTCTCATGTTGCTATTTTCCTACTTTGTTGCCAATAATTTGAATGTGTTATTTTTTCTCTTCAGTGAACAAAGAAACAAAGTGTCTTCAGTGGGGGATAATAAGTGATGGAGAAAATAACTCCAGCCAGGGCTCCCTTTTAGACATGCATTCAGAATTACCAATGAAAGATATCATAAAGCGAAAATTACCAAGTATCAGATTTACAGTGCTGTTCCCCGTAGCACCTTTGGAAATGGCAGTAAGTATTTCAAGATAATTAGAAACTGGTAAACCAACAAATTAATAAACTATCCCCAGGTGGCCTCGAAAAGATAATGTGGTTCCCACAAAGTGACAAGCATTCCCAGGGACAACAGCAGGAACTAGGAATGTCTGCTTCTCTAACAACTTAGTAGGCCAAATTAATCAACAATCTTAAAATATAAGTGAAAATAAATGGCTTAATTCAAAAAGTAAAATCTTTTACAAATTATTTTATATAAAACGTATTTATAGAAATCTTTCTTATGGACTATTTTACTTTTATAAATTATCAGATGACAAGAATAAGCCTTTGCACATTATCTCATGCTGTTCAGTATTTGGCTCGAAGCCCAGAGAGGGTCATGCCTTTATAATGATGAAAATGCAACTATAAAACAGCCAAGGGGTTTAGAAAGTGTAGCTAAGCAATGAGGAAATGGGGTTCTTTCCTTGTTTTGCACCCAGTAGGCATTCTGCAAATATTTGCAAATGGATTTGTTTTATTTGTTGCCATATTGCTTCTTATATATTTACTATCGACTTTAACCAAGATTCTAAGTATCCAAGAGGTTATATATAGATCTTAATAGCTGTGAGGCCTCAGGTTAGTCATCTGATGTTTTTAAGTGTCAATTTTCTCATTTGTAAACTAGGGTTAATTATGCACACACCCATACATATGTGTACATATATAAATATATATGTCACACATACATTATATATGTATATGTATACACACACAAATGCACACGTATCTTTTTGTATTAATTATAAAGAAAAAGGAAATACTACACATGATAAGGCATCACAAGTTGTAAAAGGTCAATAAAATTATATAATTCATAAATATATTGCAACCATATACCATTCAGCTTTAATTTATAAAAATACAACAAATAGTCTCCAAGAACCAGAAGTGCTTTTTTAGCTTCTTTTCCTAGCCTAATCACTGCTTCCTCTAAATGTTTTAACAAGAACCCCCTTTGTGAAGTTCCTATAGGAACTTATAAGGCCTGCCAGGGAACAGGGTCTCAATCAAAATTCAGTGATGTGTGCCATTTGTGATTCCTCTTTCCCAGTTGTTCAACACTTAGTATTTATATGCTGCATCAAATTATTAATACCTCTCTTGCAAGTGACTGACTTCATAGACTATAAAAAATATCCCTACATACACTTTTCAGTGTAAAGAATTTACTTAAATATTTGGCACAATACACACACACACACACACACACACACACACACTTAAAACATGTCTGCACATGAAGAAAACATTAGCTAAAAAAGTGTGTAGTTCCCTTGTGAAAAACTGAGAATCATGGCAACACCAGAGTAGTGCTTCATATTCCCTGGAAGCATTTATTAAATACATTGCTTGACATGGCACAGACCTCAAATCAACTTAATTTGTGTCATCTAAGAGTTCACACATGAATAAAGGTATCACATTTCATTGAAATTACTCCTCTAGATCTGGAGATTTATTTATATACTTCAGAGATTTGAGACATAAGATACTTTCTTCCCAAGTCTCTAGGAAAATTGCCAAGAACTAGACTTTAATGTTTATGGCCAAAAAAATTAATAATCACTTCAGAACACTGAAGAATTGAAATCCACTCTTGATAATAGAGTTTGATTGCTGTCAAAATGAACTACTCACCACTTGAAATGTTTAAACTTGCAAAAATATTTGTGGAAAAAATTATTACATTATGAGTTAAAATATAAAGTCGTAAATGTCTAACAACCTCAAAAGTCTGGGTCGTGACAGGTATTATTAAATCAAGAATGACTGAGAGGATACAATGTTGGGATCTGCCATGGACTTGCAAACTGTGGGTACTCAGACACACTGTCTTATTACTGCTAAGGCAAAGACTATACTGAGGTATGTGGGTGCCCTGGGTAGGCTAATAATTTAGAACTCTTCCAACCAATAGTCTTTAAATGATTGTTCAGCATTTATTTAATGAGGTAAGGAGAAACCAACTTTCTTTTGATAAAAATTTTATATCTATATCTATTCTTTACATGATGGTTTTTCTTAAGATGCACTGAACATAAAAATAAATTATTTTAATAAGTTTGGAATTATCTTCCATTATTTCACATGATTTCTCTCCCATTTGTCAAAATGGGAGGTGGTCACAAAACGGTGGTCACATAAATGGAACATAGTAAACAGAACTACTGTAATAGGATAAAGGAGAGGTTCTGCATGAGAAGTGGACTTTAGGTTTTGTTTTATTTATTTGTTTGCTTATTTTCAGAATTTTTTTAAGTTTCTACTATGTAATTTATTACTGGAATCTGTGGAAGTCTGAGAGTAGGTTGTCATGGGATTAAACCCACCCTGGAGAGTTAGAGAAAGACTCTCCATGAAAATGAAGGTTTTTAAAGGAATGGTCCTACTCGGTATTGGGGGGAAGTTTAAGAAAACTGGCACAAATGACTCTGTGGCGTGGGAATTGTAAATTATTGCAAATTTAAAAGGAAGCAAGTTGTTAATCACAGCCAATGCCTTATAAGAAGTGCCTACCTTCAGTCCAACAAGAGTTTTTATTATTAAAATTACCAGATATATCCTTCTATGTATGAAGATATTTATTACAGCATTGTTTATGTAGACTATTTTTAGACACCATAAAATAAAACAAGTGCTATAGTTACTGAAGATCATTATTTTAAAGCAAACATTAAAAAGTTTAGGCTACGTTGGCCTTGAATACAGATTTATTTTTTTTCTCAGACAAATGTTCATTTTATGACTGAATTTTAATAGAATATCAATTTCTAAGTTGTCAAAAGTTCTGATGAGTTCATATTCAAGATTTTTCAAAAGATGAGGAATAATTTGAAAACAATTTTTGTACCTTACAAGTCATTTAGTGACTGTTTAATAAATTTACTGAGTTTAACATTATATTATGAAATAGGTATATATGTATATGGGTATATTTTTAATCCCAAGATTTTCAAGAAAATAAGAGTCTAAATCATCTTGTGAGCAGATACTGCTGGTTTACTGGATATCTGTAGCGGTTTAGTATAGGACATAAATAAGGCTTTCTGAAGAAACAATGACAAAGTCAGAAAACAAACACTCTTTGTCTAAACAAACAAACAAAAAAATGTATTCATGATGATTTGTGAAGAACAGTGCCCTCACATGGCGGTATAACTTTATTTCCCTGCCATTCTAGAAATAATTGGTACTCTTTGCTAACAAAATTAAAGGACGGAATAAGAAAAACTGAAAACAGCTGCTGGTAGAGTAACAGAAACCCAAGCTGTATTTAGATATTTAGGTATTTAGTAATTAATAAAGATTAATAAGACCTCTAGTTAAAACAAGAAGTCATATTTCTTTAAATTTTCCTCTAATTCAGTATATGCTCCGTTTAAACATATGAGTAATATTAACTAGCTATACCAAGATATTTCTTATATTCTCATTAATATATTGTCTATTCTTTCTCTCCATCAGTCACACTTACGTTCATATTCCAAACTCACAACCAAAGCATGTCTGTCAATTATGATGAGATAACCTCAGAAAGCTAAATATTAATGTGCCCCTGATTGAAGAACCATATATTTAGTCTCTCCACTACTCATTAGTTCAATGTATCTCAGATTTTTTTCATGTTTTGATAAAAATATTTCTCTTTAATAATCCAATCACCTAATTATTTCCAATTTTCTGCAAAGTAAAGAAAAAATGAAATTTAGTACATGTATACACACCTTCAAGTTAGTCCTGTTCTCCTATAGTATATGCTGCTTTTTTGATGAATATAAATTTCAATATTTTGTATGCTTACATAACATCACATTTTTATTTTTATTAGATTAAGAAATATTTATTGCTCTAACCTTTATCTCCTCAATATCCCAGAATACTCTAGAACCTTTAAATATGGTTCTTGAACCAGCAGTATAGGTATCACTTAGTAGCCATCATGCAGAAATGCAGACCCATTTCAAACTTCCTGAATTAGAATCTCCTTGTTGATAGGATTTTCATGCAACTCAGACATGCACTAAAGTTTATGAAACACTGTTCTAAGAACCTTGAATACTACTATAAATGAGCAATTAGTAAGATATGTTAAAGCTGTCTCATTCACCAGGTTTTTAATTTTTTTAAGTGGGGGTAGGAGCAGAGGGAGAGGGAAAGAGAGAATCCCAACCAGGCTCCACACTCAGTGCAGAGGTTGGCGTCGGGCTTGATCTCACTACTGTGAGATCGTGACCTGAACCAAAATCAACAGTCAGATTCTTAACCTTAACTGACTAAGCCACCCAGGTGCCCCTCATTCACCATATTTAAGGTAACTATTGATGGACTGATAGGAGTAATGATGATTATGGGTTAAATAAGAAGAAGATTTTAAATAAAATGTTATGATTTGAATAGAGGCTGGGAGTTTAGTCTAGAGATTGAATTTTGCAGAGGTGATAATTTACTACAGCTTTAAAAAGAATATACAGTATAACGAAAGACTTATAAATGAGGGTGCATCTAATTACAGACTCTTTCTATAATAGCTATTCAGTTCAGTGTTGCACTGTTTGTTGCAAGGTGTCAAGTTAGGGATTGACAAAAGTGCTGGAGATGAGGTGTGAAAGAGTGTGAACTCTATCAAAAACAAATACAGGGACTACAGCTTATACATCTTTGCATCCTAGATGCTCAAAACTATACAGACACAAAACGGGCATTCAAAAAGAATGGACAGTGAATATAAGGATGATGAAGACATGGTCTTTGTTCTCAAAGTTGGGTGATGAAGAAGGAATGGAATACTGTTAGGGAAAAACCTAAGAAAGGGCATAGAGATATGAAAACCCAAGTACACTTGGTAACACAAAATACATAGAAGTTGAGAAGAGATGAGAACAAGAGCACAGAGATTAGCCTTGTTAAAAAAAATCTTGAATGGTGAACTTTCAAGGTATAAGGAAGCAGTTAATTTTGCAGCCAAAATCTTCAATATGAAGAAATAACAAAATGGGCAAAAATTAATAAATAAGTAATGAAACTAAACTGCACTTGAATTATTTGAATTGGAAACAAGAGAGAAAATATAGTGAAGACAAAAATGGAAGGAGCAAGAGAAAAAGAGAAAAAAATAAGTGGGGCTGAACCAACATCAAATTGTGACATGTAAAGAGATATAGAAGGAAAGACACAGGCACATGTAAAACCATCCTAAATCAGGTAGAACAAAAAGAACGGATGAAACATTTTATCAGCTATTATCCAGAGACACGGAAAAATTTGACTTTAGCATTCAGAAAAAGTTAATTGCACACTTAAGTTAAATAGGCAAAATATACTCCATAATCTAAGAAAGTTTTGTTTTGTTTTGCTTGCTTTTGTACCAAGTATGATATTTTATAGGAGCTGTACCTAAGAGTAACTACAGTCTCAGCTATTGCTTTATGTCAGAGATAGCTCTAGTAACAATGATGGAGTGGAATTAGGTTCAATAAGAGCTCTGCTTACTCATAATATCATGCCTTGGCAATTACATTATTTTCAGATAGTATAAAATAACAATCTAAGCAGATGTAGAAATAATCACAACCCACTAGCAAGATGGGTAACTCTACCAGCAGAGTCTCAAAAAACAAGGTACAATTTTAGGTTCTATAGTAGATATAAAGAAGGTGGGGTCTGTGGCAAGGTCTCAATACTTAATTCTCACTATTTCTGGCTGAGTAACTACAGAAAGAACTATAACTGAGTTTCACTAGTGATAAATATGAGAATATACAGACAATGATTCTCCTCCACGATCAGTTGCCAGTTGATAACCTGAGTATCAACTGAGAAAATAATTTTTACTCTGCATTAAAAAAGAAAACCATTTATCAATTCATAATATAGATAAATATCAAATCATTATATTGCACATCTGAAATTAATATAATGTTAGGTCAACTGTACCTCAATAAAAATTTTTTTAAAGAAATAAAAGTTTTAATAAAAGCCATAGTAGTTACTTCTTTTAATTCACACTATAATCATTTTTCAAATATTTCTAATATCATCATCATCACATCATCATCACTATTATTATTGTTATACAAAAATAACAATACTTCACAGGATGATATGAAACTAAAAGACTCTACAACATGACATTTACAATGTCTAGGTTAAATCCCAAATTATTCAGCATATGGAAGATAAATAAATATAACCCATTCTCAAAAAAATTGAAGATCTATACTGGATGATCTTAAGACTGAAATTAGCAGAATTTAATACAGTTATTGTAACCTATACACTGAGATAAAATAACATATGCTCAAGTAAAAATAAAAGAATTCTCAGAAAGAATAAACTACTGAAAATAAATAATACAAAATAAAATAGTAGAATAAAATTGGATAGCAGAATGGAGACAACAGAAAAAGAGTCAGTGGATTTGAAGACAGAATAATAGAAGTTATACAATTTAAGGAACAGAGAAAAAATATTTTTAGAAAGTTACACACACACACACACACACATACACACACACACACGATGAACAGAAAGTCTTCAAAGTAGATAGAGGAAAAGGATATATTACATGCAGGACGGAACAAGGCAAATGACCACTGGGTTCTCATCAGAAGCTATACTGACCAGAAAACTGTGGAAAAACATTTTTAAAGTTCTTTTTAAAAAGACCGTCAACCCAGGATTCACTACCACTTGAAAATATTCTTCAAAGGCAAAAGTGAACTAAGAAGAATTCATTGGCCAATCTACAGTAAAAGCAATACTAAGTAAAGTTGTTCAGGTTAGGGTAATTAGTACCAAAAGGAAATGCGAATCTTCAGGAAAGGATGAAAAGCACTGGCACTCAAAGTATCTAGATAACTACAGAAGACATTTTTTAACTTCTATTTCCTTAAAATACGTAAAGCTAAGTAAAAATTACATTATTATATTGTGTAGTTTACAGTGTGTGTGGATATAATATATATGACAACTATAACTGAAGGGTGAGAGGGTAGGATAGATGGACCAAATGGATTCATGTTTTCTGTTTTATTGGTGAAATGACAAAATATTAACTCTAAGCCGACTGATACATTAAGGAAGTATATATTTGAATCCCTAGAGCCACTACAAGTAATACAAAAAGATTTAGAAAAAACACTAAAAATGACATTAAATTTAAAATCTAGAAATACTTTATATAATCTAGAAGGCCAAAATGAGGGAAAAGAGGATCAAAACAAGAAAAGAAAAACAGAAACATAATAAAATAGTACGCACAGATTCAACCATAACAATAATTACATTAGATAATGGACTAAACTCCCCAATTAAAAGGTAGAGTTTACCTAAATGTATAAAAAAGAGACCCTACTATATGCCAGCCAGAAAAGATACACTTTAAATATAAAGTAGAAGGATACAGAAAAATACACCATGAAAACAAGATAATGGGGATTTTTCTATAATATATCAGATAAAATGGAGTTCAACTCAAAGAGTATTACCATGGATACACTTACTAATGATAAGTGAGTTAATTCTTCAGTAAGACAAAACATTCAAAAAGATATTCAGACCTAATAAGAAATCTTCAAACTACATGAAACAAAAATGACAAAATTAGAGGTGAATATGGTCATTTACACAATAATCGTTAGAGATTTTGATACAATTTTCTCAGATTACATAGAAAAAAGTAGACAAAAACTAAGTATGCTCATAGATGATCCGAACAACATTATTTGTCTTCTGAAAGAGTCTGTGAATACAAAATGTCTCAGTTTATAAGTTTACCTTTAGACTCAAAAATAGATGGGATGTTGTTTTTTAACGATTATATACTTAGAACCAACAATTTCCACTAATTTCAAAGAATCCTCTAAAAGTATTTTTTAAATAACTGATTTAAGGGACTACAGTATATCTACCAAATTCCATTAAAACATTTATTTTTTTTCAGATTGATTAACATGATTCCTACATAACACAAGCCAATATATTCAATGATGAGCCTTTTCATTAAGTCATAAATGACCTGAAGTTCTATTTTATATTGATTATCAGTCTATGGATACCGGTATGCATAACTTAAATAAATAATTATTTACCTTAATTATTAAATATTGGAGTTCAATGTAGACAATATGAAAAGATACATGGTCAGAGGCTGAGAGTACAATAGCAGATTTAATATTAAAAGCAGTAAAAAATATACCATGGGTACTGTCCTTATGACTGGAGATTACTCTTTTTCTATTTTTTAATATAATTCTCGTACACAACTCTATGTTTAAAGTGGATAATTCCCTACTATTCATTTATCTATTTTGATCCCCTTCACCCACTTCTCTGACTCCCCACTTCCTACTGATGGGAACCACCAATCTATTCTCTATACATATGAGCTTGTTTGTGTGTTTTTTGGTTTTTTGAATTTTTTTTTTAGATTCCACATAAAAAAGAAATCATATGGTATGCGTCTTACCCTATCAAACTTATTTACTTAGCATAATTCCCTCAAGGTCTATCCATGTTGTCACAAACGACAAGATTTCCACTTTATGGCTGAATAATATTCCATTGTATACATAGGCCACATTTTCTTTACCCATATAGCCACTGATGGACAATTAAGTTTTTTCCATATCTTGGCCATCATAAATAATGCTGCAAAAAACATGGAAGTGCTTTTCAATTTCGTGGTTTTGCTTTCTTCAGATAAATATACAAAAGTGGAATTGCTGGATCACAGGGTAGTTCTATTTTTAATTTTTTGAGTAACCTCAGTACTGTTTTCCATAGTGGCTACCAGTTTACATCTGCAAAAATGCACAATGGTTCCCTTTTCTCCACATCCTCACCAAAAGCTGTTATTTCTGGTCTTCTTTATAATAGCCATTCTAACAAATATGAGATTGATAGCTCACTGTGGTTCAGATTTGCATTTCCCTAATTAGTGATGCTGAACATCTTTTCACGTACCTATTGGCAATCTACATGTTTTCTTTGGACAAATATCTATTCAGACCTCCAACTCATTTTTTAATAGAATTTTTGTTTGGTTGGTTGGTTGGTTTTGTTTTTGCTATTGAGTTGTAGGAGTTCCTTATACATTTTGGATTTTAGTCCTCTTATCAGATATGTGATTTGCAAATATCTTCTCCTGTGCAGTAGGCTGACTTTCAATTGTTAATGGTGTCTATTGTTGGGCAGAAGATTTTTAGCATGATGTAGCCCTGCTTTTTTGTTTTTGCTTTTATTGTTTTTGCCTTTGGTGTCAAATTTTAAAAAATCATTACCAAAGCCTATGTCAAGGAGTTAACTTGCTATGTTTTCTTCTAGAAGTTTTATGGTTTCAGACATTACATTCAAGTCTTTAATCTATTTTGAGTTAATTTTGTGTGTGTGTTGTAAGATAGTAGTCCACTTTCATTCTTTTACACATGGCTCTCCAGTTTTCCCAACACCATTTATTGAAGAGACTGTCTTTTCCCCATTGTATATTCTTGACTCCTTTGTCATAAATTAATTGACCACATATGAATCGTTTTATTTCTGGACTCTATTCTGTTCCATTGATCTATGTGTCTGTTTTTATGCCATACCATACTGTTTTAATTGCTACAGATTTGTAATATAGTTTGAAATCAGACAGCATGATTCCTCCAGAGTTATTCTTCTTCCTCATGATTTCTTTGGCTACTTGGTGCTTTTTTGTTGTTCCATACAAATTTCAGAATTATTTGTTTTAGTTCTTTTAAAGGTGCCACTGGAATTTTGACAGGAATTACACTGAACCTGTAGATCGTTTTGGATATTATAGACATTTTAACAACATTGATTCTTCCAGTCCATAAGCACAAAATATCTTTCCATTTATTTGTGTCTTCTTCAATTCCTTTCATTAATGTCTTATAGCTTTCAATAAACAAATCTTTCACCTCTGTGGTTAAATTTATTCCTAGGTGTTTTATTCTTTTTGATGCAATTGTAAATGAAATAATGAAATGTTTTGTTAATTTCTCTTTCTGATAATCTGCTATTGGTATATAGAAATGATACCTACTTTATGTTTTAATTTTTTTCCTGCAACCTTTCAGTTTTTAATGGAGTCTTTAAGGTTTTCCATAAATGACATCAGGTCATGGGCACATAGTAACAGCTATATTTCTTCATTTCCCAATTTGGATGCTTTTTTATCTTTTTTCTTGCCTAATTGCTCTGGCAAGGACTTCCAATACTATCTAAATAAAAGTGGTGGGAGTGGGAACCCTTGTCTTGTTACTGTTAGAGTAATGGCTTTCAGCTCTTCATTTAATATATTAATTGTGGGCTTATTATATATAGCTATGATTATGTTGAAGTATGTTCCCTCTACCCCCATTTTATTGAGAGTTTTTAATCATAAATGGATGTTGAATTTTGTCAAATGTTTTTTCTGCATGTATTGAAATGATCATGTGGTTTTCATCCTTCATTTTGTTAATGTGTTATGTCACACTGATTTCCAGATGTTGAATCACCCTTGCATTCTGGAATAAATTCCACTTGATCATGGTGTATGATCCTTTTAACATATTATTGAATTCAGTTTGCTAATATTTTGTTGGGGATTTTTGCATCTATGTTCATCGGTGATATTGGTCTATAATTTTCTTTTCTTGTGGCATCCATGTCTGGTGTTGGCATCAAGGTTATGAGTTTGGAAGAGTTCCCTACTCTTCTATTTTTTTAAGAGCTTGAGAGGATTGATATTAGTTTTTCTTTGAATGTTTGGTAGAATTCACCAATGAAGCTGTCCTAAACCTTTGTCTGTTAGAAGGTTTTTGATTAATGATTCAATCTCTTTACTAGTAAATAGTCTGCTCAGGTTTTCTATTTCATCATGATTCAGTCTTGGTAGGTTTTATTTTTCTAGGAATTTATCCATTTCTTCTAGGTTGTCCAATTTTTTCAACTGTAATTGTTCATAGTAATCTTTTATAATCCTTTCTATTTCTGTGGAATCAGTTGTGAAATTTCTGTTAACTTCTGATTTTATTTGAGTCCTCTTTTTTCTTACTGAATTTTGTTTCTCTTTTCAGAGAACCAGGTCTTAGTTTCATTGATTGCCCCTATCATCTTTTTAGTCTCTGTTTCATTTATTTCTGTTCCAGTCTTTGTTATTTTCTTCCTACTTACTTTGGGTTTCATTTGTTCTTCTTTTACTAATTCCTTGAGGCATAAAGTTAACTTATTTATTTGAGACTTTTCTTGTTTCTTGAAGTAGGCATTTATTGTTATTAACTCTCTTCTTAAAATTGCTTTCATTGCATCCCACAGTTTGGTATATTATATTTTCATTTTCATTTGTCTGAAGGATTTTTTATTTCCTTTTGATTTCTTCTTTGACCCACTGGTCATTCAGTAGCATGTTGTTTAATCTCCAAATATTTGTAAGTTTACAGATTTTCCAGGTGTAATCAATTTTTAGTTTCACACCATGTGGTCAGAAGATGCTTGATATGTTTTCAATTTTCTTTTAAGTTATTAAGAGCTGTTTTGTAGCCTAACATATGGTCTTTCCTGGACAGTGCTCCATGTGCACTTGAAAAGAATGCGTACTCTGTTGTGTTGTTGTCGGTGGTGGTGGGTTTTTTTTGTTGTTGTTGTTTTTATTTAAGTTTATTTATTTATTTTGAAAGAGACAGAGACAGAGCAAGCAGGGGAGGGGCAGAGAAAGGGGGGAGACAGAATCCCAAGCAGGCTCCACACTGCCAGCACAGAGCCTGACATAGGGTCCAAACTCACAAAACTGTGAAATCATGACCTGAGTAGAAACCCAGAGTCAGACGCTTAACCAGCTGAGCCACCCAGATGCCCCTACTCTGTTGTTTTTAAATGGAATATTCTTTATGTATTTGTTAGGCCCATCTGGTCTAACATGCCATTTAAGGCCAAGATTTCCTTATTGGTTTTCTGTCTGGATGACCTATTTATCAATGTAAGTGGGGTATTAAAATCTCCTACTATTACTGTATTGCTAGTCTATTTCTCTCTTTAGGTCTGTTAATATTTGCTTTGTATATTTAGTTGCTTCTATGTTGAGTGCACAAATGTTTCTGTATGTTATATCCTATTGTTGAATTGACCCCTTTACCATTGTGTAAAATACACCTTTGCCTCTCATTTATAGTCTTTGTTTTAAAGTCTGCTTTGTCTGATATAAGCATAGCTACTCCAGCTTTCTTTTGATGCCCATATGCACAGAATATCTTTTACTGTCTCTTCACTTTCAGCGCTATGTGTACCATTACATCTAAAGTGAGTCTCTTGTAAGCAGCATACAGATGGGTTTTGGATTTTTTTTATCCATTCAGCTATTCTATGTCTTTTGATCAGAGAATATAGTCCACTTACATTTAAGACAATTATTGATAGGTATGTACTTATTGCCATTTTGTTAATTGTTTACTGTTTTATGGTGCCTCTTTGCTCTTTTCTTTTTATCTTGCTCTCCTCCTTTGTGGTTTGATGACTTTCTTTAGTATTATATTTAAAATCCTTTCTCTTTATGTTTTGTGTATTTACTATAGGCTTTTGCTTTGTGGTTGCCATGAGGCTTACATATAACACCTTCTATCTATAACAGTCCATTTAAGTTAATAACTTCAGTTTGAGCCCATTCTGAAGTTCGAAATTTTATTCTTCTCTCTCCATGTTTTATTTTTTGGTATCACATTTTACATCTTTTTATTTTGTGTATTCCTTAACACACTATGATTGTTATCATAGCTATTTTCACTAATTTTGTCTTTTAACCTTTATATACCTTTACAAGTCATAAATCTACTTTTACTACATATTTACATTTTCAGTGAGATTTATTCTTTCATGTTTTCTTGCTACTAATTAGTGCCTTTTCTGTTTAGCTTAAAAGAGTCCCTTGAACATTTTTTGTAAGTCCAGTTTACTGAGGATGAACTCCTTTAGCTTTACTTGCCTGAAACACTATCTATCTCTCTTTCATTCTGAATAATAATAACTTTGTCCAGTAGAGTATTCCCGGCTGGAAGTTTTGTTTGTTTTGTTTTTGTTTGTTGTTGCTGTTTTTAAGTCAGCACTTTGAATATATTGTGCCACTCCCTCCGGCCTGCAAAATTTCTGCTGAATAATATCCTGATGGTCTTATGGGGTGGGGCTGAGGGTTGTTCCTTCTAGTAACAAGTTTGGGTTTTTTTCTTGACACTTTTAAGATTCTCTCCTTGCCTTTAACTTTTGACATTTTAGTTATTATGTGTCATGGTGTGGGTCTTTTTGGATTCATCTTGTTTGGAACTTTCTGGGATTCCTAGATCTGCATATCTGTTTCCTTTCCCAGGTTAAGGAAATTTTTAGCCATTATTTTTTCAAACAATATTTCAATCAATGTCCCTTTCTCTCTTTTCCTAGGATCCCTATAATGCAAATCCAGATGTTGGTGTATTTGATGTTGTCCTATAAACCCTTTAGCTATCTTCGCATGTTTATGTTCCTTTTTTTCTTTTGACTTATCTGACTGGGTGAAGTCCATCACCATGTATTTGAGTTGACTGATTCTTTCTTCTGTTTCATCTAGTCTGTTGTTGAAACCCTCTAGCATATTTTTCAGTTTAGCTATTGTATTCTTCAGCTCTGTGATTTCTGTTTTGTAGTTTCTTAAACTGTCTATGTCTTTATTGAAGTTCTCACTGTGCTCATCCATTCTTCTCCCAAGTTCAGTGAGCATCTTTATGAACATTACTTTGAACTCTTTATCAGAAATATTGGTTATCTTCATTTCATCAAGGTTTTTCTCTGAGGATTTATCCTGTTTTTTCATTTGAAACACATTCCTCCATTTCTTTATTTTTCTTGATTCCCTGTGTTAGTTTCTTATAGAAGATCAACCATCTCTCCCAATCTTGAGGGGGTGGCCTTAGGTAGGCATTGAACCTTGTCTTTCAACCCTGTTCCAACTCTTTGTTGCCTCTCAAACTTTTGTGTTTATCCAAGCAGCCTATTATTATATTGTTAATGGCTTTCAGTTGTTGAGGATGTGCCAAGACCTGTCAGTGTCCCTAAGGAGGAAATCTCAGCACCTAGATTCATGCTGCTTGTAAGCCAGATCCTCAGTCAGTGGCTCTTAATGCAAATATATACAGTCCTATGGGACTACCAGCATAAGCTCCTCCGGGCAGGTGATTGAGCTGTATTCCCTGGGTGATAGTTACAAAAATGGGGCTCAACCTGCTGCCTTGGAAGTACCTTAGGGTGTATCCTGCCAGAAGTGTCTTTCTGATAGCCATGGTCCTGTAGGACGCAGAAATTTAAACCTACCCCCCCCCAACCCTGGCCACCATAGCCAGGTGATCAAGGAACATCCCCCAGAAAGCAGCTGCACACACTGGAGCACCAGATGTAAGAACCAGGGTACGAGCCACATATAAGGGTCCCCTCCAGGAGATACTGGTGCTCTGAAATATGGCAGAGGGAAAGTGCAAAGGCAGCGCCTACCCTCCAAGGTCCCTGGAAAAGATTATGGTCAGCCCCTAGATATCTAATTAGAAGCCTTCCCCTCAGGCTTCAGCCATGATGATTAGTTAATAGGTCTCCTTCTCAGAAGAACAAGTTCCTGACTCTGTTGCTTCTTGTTGTGCCCTGGTGGTAGTAGCTATTTAAGAACTCTTTCTCCATTGGTTACAATCTTGTGGGATGGACAAGCATAAGCATCACTGGCTTCCAAAGCCAAATGATACAGAAGTGTACCTTGACAGCAACCATAAAAATTGGAATGCCAAACAGAGGTATGAGCTTCTTTCTGGGTGACACCAATTATTTCAGTCCCATGGGACCAGGAACTCAAGCTCTACTCTGACTTCCAGAGCCAGGCAGTCAAAAGATGTTCCCCTGGATGGTAATCACAAAGATCACAGCACCAGACAAGTATAAAAGCTTCCTTCCAGGAAATAGTGGTGCTCCAGCAAAGGGAGAGTGTGAAGATGGAACAGTTCCATTTATGATAGCATCATGATATGAACTATAAAGAGATAAATTTAACAAAAAATGTGAAAGACCCATGAAAGACAATGAAAGCCACAAAGCACTGCTGACAGAAATTAAAGAATTTCTAAATAAATGGAGCAATATGACATGTTCATGAATTGAAAGATATCTATCTTCCCAAATTATTCCATAGGTATAATAAAATTATAAAATTTATATGCATATACAAAGAATTTGAACAGCCAAAACGATTGACAAGTTGCTTATAAAATTTATACAAAAATGCAAGGCATCTAGAACAAAGTAATTGAGTAAAAGAACTACATGAGAGGATTTACACTATCTGACTTTGAGAGCTCAAATAATGTTACAGAAATCAAGACTATATGGTAGTGGCATAAGAAGTGAAAAATATATCAATGAAACAGAATAACAAACCCATATTAAATTTCCACTTATTTAGTCATCTAATATTTGACAAAGATGTAAAGGAACTGAAAAAACAAGGACTAGAAGAACAAGTTGAAAACACACACAAGCCACTAAACAGACAAGTCTGGATTTTTAGAACGGTTTGTAGATCATTATGATATAGCAGAGTACTGTAACTGTTGAAGCGAAGTAGTGACTAAACGGAAGTTTGTTATAGTTATCTTTCAATTTTTATAAATCTTTAGAACTTTCAAAAAATTTTAAAAACAAGAATATTAACCCCAAGGAAAAGTTGGTTTTATATACATTTAAATTAAATCATTCACTATGCATGTTTTAAGACTTTTTTTTTGAGACAGAGTGGTGGAAGAGAGAGAGAGAGAGAGAGAGAGAGAGAGAGAGAGAGAGAGAGAATCACAAGTAGGCTCCACGCTCAGTGCAGAGTCTGACACAGGGCTCAATCTCATGACTGTGAGATCATGACCTGAGCTAAAGAATCAGCCACCAAGGCAGCCCTTACTATGTATGTTTTAAATGTTTTTCTACGTGTATTTGTTTTATAGAGCAGTGGCCTGATGTCTAAATTCTTGTGGTTCACTGCTTGCATTTTAATTCCAATTTTCCATATACTGGTTGGGTGGACCTGGGCAAGAGAATTAACCTCATTATGCTTCAATTTCTTCATCTATAAAATATAAGTAATAAGAGTACCATTTTCATGTGGTTGTTGTAAGCACTGAAAGAGTTTACACATGTAAGGCACTTCTAACTTTGACTGGCACAGGGTAAATACTTAACCGCATTAGCTATTATGATATTATTACATACATACATTAATTCATGTATATCATTCGCTCCTTATATATTTGCAACAGACAAGACTACACACTAAAGTTGTTAAGTAACTGATCTCCATTTTTATTAGCAGGTTCAATTGATTAACACAAATTGCAGTTTGTTATTAGATGCTAAAATTATCCCATTTTATTTTCTTTGGACCAGGGAGCATATAAAAATGAATCCCTTCACTACTTAGGCAAAATATGGCACATATCCAGAAGGCAGAGACTGTGGTTCATACCTCATAAACACGCCTGGATTGAATTCTCAGACAAGTGACTCAACAGCTGTGTAACCTGGGGCATGATATTTAATGTTGCTGAACTTCAATTTCTTCATTCGTAAAATGAGGTTGATAATACCCACAGGCATATATTGGGGAATAAATGAAATTTACTATTTGTAAAACTTTACTACGGAGTATGGCATATAATATAAACTCAATAAGTGGAATTCTTATTTTTTTTACTACTTGAGAAATACGTATTGATGTATAATAATAAGATGCCTCGGGGACTACTGACAATGACCCACAGCTAGAGGATAAGGCAGAAAGATCCAGAAAGTTCCTTCTATTAGGACTTCTAGAAACACACTCAATTTACCATGCTAGAATGTCAGTATTCCAAGTTTTAAGCCCCAAATAGAGGGTTGCATTAACACAATTAAATTTTCAGATATAGAAAATTGCATTTGCATTTTAACTAAGTTACTGTTATAAAACAAACTAAAAAGCTGTGCAAGTAATTTTCAGAGAGGAATATGGAATGGTTAAAAATAAATTCCTGAGAGAAATGGAAGGATTATGCTTAGAACACTATAGTTTATATGAATATTGTTTGGATATTTTATTATTGGAGTTGACATCATCTTCTTAGGTAATTTATTTGCCTCTCCAGAATTTAAAAATGAAGTATATTTATCTGGAGAGATATGAGTATATATATATTTTTAAGTCTGTGCATTTTAATACCAACAACAAATTTGGGAAAATGTCATTCTTGTTGCCTAGTTGCAAAGTGCTGTAAAACCAGTTTATTCATGCAGTCATTTTGTTTAATAATTCAGTGCAAATAATTTAATCAGAAGTTACTTTTTCCTTTATTCTTGGATGTCCTTCCAGTCTATTCCACTTTTCTATTGGCTCTCAGATACAGTGAACTATTATATTTGCAATGAATTCTGATTTAACATGTTTACAAAATCTTCTCTTGCCAATTATATTTCTTATTATGTACTTATGACTAATTCACTGCTATACTCTAATCTCTTTATAATTTAATAATTTTAATAGAAACATGAACCAGATATATGCACACTAATTTTAACCTTGCTTAAAAACATCCAAATATACAGGAAATCCTATGATAAAAAATGCTATCATTTATACATTTCATCTCTTTCTGCACGCAAATATTGCTTTTTTGACTCATAAGTGTACGTGTACCAAAACAAGTTAAAATTCTAAAACAAGTTGAGATAATACATAAAATGGTGAGGTGGTAGTGATTAAAGTTAAATAGTATTCTAAGATTCTTATATTGTTATAAAGAAAAGTGTAGTTGCTATTTAATGTTAGGTACTGTTTTGGCAGGGAAGAATGTTTAAAAATATAAATATAACACTAAAAATTAGCAATAGAATATAAAATGTACAAAATAAGATAAAATGTCATCAAACACAAGACAGGAAAGAAAAATTAAAAAAGGAAACAAAACAAAATAAGACAAAAGGAGAAGAAAAAACAACACACACAGAAAACAACAATAAAATAAAACAAAAATTTGTGATTAAAGAAGAAATTCAAATGGGTCAGTAACCATGATAAATATACATTAAATAAACATATTATTTCAGAGATATAAACCCTTAGAATGTATTTAAAATGACAGCTGTGGCTGTTTAAAAAAGAAACAATCAAAACATATGACAGAGAAAGTATAAAAAAAAGGAATGAAAAAGAAGAAATTAGGCAAATACTCAGAAAACTGGTGCAATTATATTGATCTCAAAGAAGATATATTACATGGAAAAAATATCAGAGGTAAAATGAATAATACAGAGTGATAAGAAAGAATAATTCACTAGAAAGACATAATAATATTTCACCTTTTTGTTCCCAAAAACATTGTTACAAAATACATTAAAAACCTTGAAAGACGTATCAGGAGAAATCAACAAAAATGAAAAGTGAATTTGTCAATTTTAACATAAGTATCTTAACATTTATCAGACAAAACAAACAAAAACAATACTAAGACATGGAGAGTTTAAAAAAGACAAATAATTCTATCTAATGAATAAGTACAAAACTCTAGCCAGAACAATTAGTGAATTAATATTATTTCAAACCCACATAGAACATCTACAAAACTGCCCACAAAGCAGATCTTAACAGACACCAAAGGATTGATATAATACAAATCACACTGCAACAAAACAAAATAAAATAGCAAAACTTTTTAATCTCCTAATCCCCTTATCATGATTTGAGAATTTATAAATATACTTTTAAATAATTCACGGGACAAAGAAAAAATCATAAAGGTAATTAGCAAATATATAGATTTGAAATGATAATGAGAACGCTACATACATTTTGTTGAATACATCCACAGCAGTACTAAGAGGCATATTCATAAGCTTAAATGCATATATCCAAAAAGTTTAAAAATAAACTAAATTTCTAACTTAAGAATTAGACATATTTTTAAGAAATATTAATTTGAAATTTTTAAAAGGAAGAAAATTCTGTTTGACCAGAAATTAATGATATATACAAATTAGTTAAAATAGAATAAATCAGACAAAAGTTGATTATTAGAAAAGAAACTGGGAAAACAGAAACCCCAAAACCGAAAAGGACACTCTTGCTCAGGTATGAATCTTCAGCAGGAAACAGCCAGCCACAAGTGTAAGAGGATAAAATAGTGAAGAACAATTAGAATTATATTTTTGCTTCGCTCCTACCACTGACTAGAGCTAAATAATACCTTTCTGAGAGTCACAGTGATTCAGATCTCTAGTTCAGGTATCCAGGAAGTAGCATCGGAGGGTACAGAGCCCTTTGATTTTGGAGGGCTAAAGATAGAAGGGGAATTAACAAGCTTTATGAAGTCTTTTCTCCACAACTTTTGCTCCAAATCCCTAGACTGATAACTACAATCTAAGGTTCTTAGCTTTTGTGTGCAATGAACTCCTTGACAGTCTGGTGAACCTATAAATCTCTTCTCAAAATATCAAAAAATACAGTAAATAAAATAAAGCATTACGAAGGAAAGAAGTTAAATTGAAATTCAACCATATTTTCCAAACTCTTTATATAGCACTATGTGTGCTTTAAAAAAAAAAAAAGTATAGCATTAAATATGATAGCTATAGGCTAGTACTTACTGTAATTCCAAAATAATAAGCAGAAATAATATCGGACGTATCTCCAACTATAAATGGCATGAAAATATCTGATATATACTGTAATGTCTACATTCATTATTTAAAGAAACGTTAAATTTCAATTAGATAATAGTAAAAAAAAAATGTGATTTTGTTTCATGTGCTCATGGGCCCCCTGATCTGATGTTTTCTCCTAATGCTGCCTCTCCTTAGGGGAAAGAAGTATAGCCTTAACCTGAGGATTTAGTCTGTGGAGCAAGATAGATCTTCTATGAGTGTGTGTTGTTTGGGCTTCACTCTGCTCCCTGTGGTTCACCCCCTACCTCACTGCCTAGCTGACTGGGGCTAACTCGGACTGTCATCTCGGCCATCCCCATAAGGAATGCCTGACAGAGTAAGCCATACTCCCAGGGGAAAAAGGGATGTGGGGAGGGGGAATGAGAGGGAGGAAGAAAACAGTGACTTTCCCTGAGCACTCTATCTGAAACAGCCTCCAAGAGAAACATTAAAACTAAACAGATCTCATTCAAAAAGCCAAGGGATTTAACCCATTTTTTTAATTAAAATTCCTATGTGATATTTTGAGGAAACAAAATTTTTCCTACAATTCACTTGGATAGGAAAGCCCATACAAATATCCAAGTGTATTGATAGTGTATTGAATCTGTAAAGATGTGGGCAGTGAGGGCTAGGAATACAAAAGATTACAAAAACCAGAAGAGACAGGTAAATCCATGTGGAGAAAAAAAAATCAAGTATATTAAACCATTACATTGAATAAGCTAGTAATTTCAAAAGTACTTTGAAAAGAAATGTGAGTTCCTCCTCACACCTTATATAAAAGAAAATTTCAGTTATATTAAAGTTTAATTATAAAAATGAAAATGTAAAACCACCCAGACATGTATACAGATTAATACATTCTAAGAGTAAGAAAGATATTTCCATACACACCATCAGAATGAAAAATAACACATAAGTGTCCACTTGATTTGAATACACACAAGTGAAATGTCATCTAACATCACCAGAAACAAAATGGGGAGACCAATGACAATTTAGAAAGGATGGAAAGGAATTTGAAAAACAAAATCACTATGTTTAAATTAATAAGAAAGAGATAAATAATAAAAGACCTCAGCAATTCATCCAAGAAATAAAAACGACTAACAAACGTTAAAAAAAAATGTTTCAAAAAAAGTGTTTAAAGTACCAATGAAATTTAATTTTGTCACTTATCAAAGTGTCAAAGATTTTTAAATTGAAATTTTTCATGCTAATTAGGGTGTGATGAGATGAATACTTTCATACTCTGCTGGTGAGAATGTAAACTGGCATAATAATATTACTGTAGAGCAATTTTGGAGTACCTTCCAAAGAGCCTTAAAAATCTTCATGTATTCTAATTGAGCAATTCAACATCTAAGTAACTATCTTTAAATTTTTTTCAAAATACATAACAATGATCATCACATTACTATTTAAGATATTAAAATACTGGACTCATAAAATACCCAACAATAGAATACTAATTTAATATATCATGATACACCCATATGAAAATGTTATATACAGACACATATTGATTTGAAGAACGTGTAATGACATATAAATATATGTGGTTCTCATGAAATGTTAAATGAAAGAAGCAAAGCAAAAAATTTTAAATTTTATCTAAATTTTGTAAAATAAAAAAATTAATTTCATAATAAGAAGGAAAGAACAAAATAGACCCAATCGATAACAGCTGTTGGCTCTGCACAATAGTGTATGTGTAATGTTTAATTTCTTTTTTAACTTTTCCATGATGATTCATATAACCTTACAGTCAGAAAAATAATAAATGTTTTAAAATACTCCACTGCAAATATTTCTTTAGTTGTTATGAATCATTACTGAATCTTAACAATTCTGGAAAAATATGAAATTCTGCATAGAAAACTTTTTTAAAATAGCTTATATATAGAATATAATTATTGCATCATCAGGAGCATGGATTCTGGAGCCAGACTGCCTTGGTTTAAATGTCAGCTTTCATGCCTCGGTTTCCTTATCTAAAAAACCAGAATATGACCACTGCACTAGTAATGATAACACCAATAACTATCTCAAGGCATGTTTGTGATATTTAAATGAGCTAATATATGGAAAGTATTTATAAGACTGACACATAATAAACACCATGTCAAGGTTTGGGTCACACAGACACATACATACATGCACATGAGTTCATTGTGCTCATGAAACATTAATTATTTAATTACTCAATTGATCTTATTTTACTTCCCTTGTTATGAACAAACGAACTAAACACTGAAGTTTGGCTGCAGTCTAGGTAGTTTCACAGACTCCATAGTTGCTAAATTCAAGTAACATTTATTGAAAGCACTTAGAGACCTAGATAAGTGATTGACTAATTAAGTGGAATAATTAAAAAGCAAGAACTATCACCTAGCCAGATTATCTAGAGATTTCTTATTGATAAATTAGAAAATTTACTACATTTGCTGCAAATTTAATCAGACTAAATCCTGTTGATGTCCTTGATTGGGTAATTATGTAATGAGATACATAAAGCAACTGCTATAAATCTGTCTTAGTATCTCTCCAGACTCCATGAGTAACATCTTGGACCTCTTCCTCTTCTTATATTTTCTATCAGTTTATTCAAATCTGAGGGTTTGTGTGTAGAGCATCACCAATATAGCAGGTTCATTTTTAATATATTTTAAAACTGGAGAAGGGAAAGTGAACTTTGGTTTATTTTACATTTTCCATTCAGTGGAAGTTAGATATTAATTTCAAATGGAAACCTATTCTTCATTTCTTTTCCAAGAAGCAAGTCATGCATTTGTCCTCTATATCACTTTAACGTCATTCGTCCGATTCTGAGTCTGCAAATCCATAATGTAATACCTAGTTTGCGGTCAGCCTTGGGATTCACATGCTTTGCACATTTCAATTGTATAAATGAAAAATGAAAATAATAGGGGGTCAGAAGAGTTACCTTAACTCATACAAAAATATATGGCAGCACTAAAATATACTCTAATCCCTCTGTACCAAATCTAGTATCTTTTCAACTATCTTACATAATAAACACCCTACAACTTGTCCATCACTTAACAGATCCAGGTCAGATTCCTTTCTAGTTCTCTTCAATTCCAAGTAGAGTTGCAAATTTCCATCACTGCCCCCTACTTGACTCTAATCTGTCTCATTTTTATAATTTCTCTTTCAACCTCACATATACAAAATAACAAATAATAAATATAAATAACAAAAAATAAAAATAAAGATGATTGTGTATTCATTACCTCGATCTTAAGCCCAATCTCAAATTATACCAAATCTTCTTCATTGAGGACAGATTTTTCCCTGTCCCAGATTGTTTTGATGGTTCCTCCCCATCCCAATCCCATCCCCTGTGGTCTTGACTGGGTTGTCAACCACAGTTCCCCACCTCCACCTTGTCTGTAATCTGGGGCAGGCACATGGCCAGGAAAAGTCAAGCACAGAACTCCTCTGGTTTGATATTCAAACATAGGGAGTAGAAGAGTCTTTTCCCATGAGGTTGCCAAAATGAGAGGAGTGGGATCTAGACCTCTCAGTGACCACCAAACTAACGATGTGCCATGAGAGACCATGACTGTCACAGCTGCAGTGACTTTGATCCTTTGGTTCTAGCTCTATGGAAGCCAGTTTGAAACCTGAAACACACAAGTATGCGTCAATAAATTCCCCTTTTTGCTTGTGATATTTTGGGTTAAGATTTTATTATATATATCACTTCCATCTCCTCTTTCTTCCCCTCCCCCACTTTCTCCCTCCTTTATTTTCTTAGTTGCTTCATCTTCACTCTTACCTAAGGCTAGATATATATTGACCTGTATTCTGGATTTCATTCCTTCCATTTCCTGAGGAACTCTGCTTCACCAAATCATTTCCAACCTAGACTTTATTCTCTATGTCTTCAAATGATGCCTTCTATTATGTATTTTTTCTATTGCATGCAAACACATACAATTCCATGACATAATTCTGCTCTATTTACTTCCTTCTCATTCTACATTCCTTTAAAGTAAGCTTCTTGAAAGGATAGCCCATACTTGTTTACTCCACTTTTGAAACTGGTTTTACCCTTGTTTACTCTGTTGAAATACATTATACAACAGTCAAAATAGACATACTATTTCTCAAATCCAGTTTTCATTTTTCTGTCTTTGTTTTACTTGGCCTATCTCTAATACATGAATATATTGATTATTAATTCTTTGAAACTTATTCTTCCTTTGTCTTCCATGCTTCCATTCTCTTTGCTTTTTATCTTTTGCTATCCAAGTGCAGGTCCCTTCAGGGGCTCCCTTCCTATGCTTATCCCTTAAAATGCATCATTATTTAGTGGTTCATTCTTGGTCTCATTTCATTTTCCATGCTTCCTCCTATATGTAAATGACACCCATGTCCACTTTTCCAGTTCAGACCTCTCTCCTGAATTTTGAGCAATATATCCAATTGGCTGACAATGCCCATTCCATGTAGATGTTACACAGATACTCAACCTCAAAAAATAAAAACATTAATCTGCCAAACTCTTTCCCAACCTGTTCTTCCTCTCTTCCTTTTCTCGGTTAGGGTTACCACTATTCATTCCTACAATGAGCTTGACTCAGATAACACTTTACATTCCTCCTTCTTTCTCCAACTCCTAGTAGGTACTATGGACTCTACCTTTTATATGCAGATAAATACATTTTCCACCTCTTCTAGAACATTCAACATTTTATTACTGGTCTGTCCCTGGTAAAGTATCCACTCACCCTCCATAGAGATGTCAGAATGACCCTTCAAAATACAACTTTAATTTTTCACTCAACTTTTTTTGAAAAAAAATTTTTAATGTTTATTTTTGACAGAGAGACAGAGCATGAGCGGGGGAGGGGCAGAAAGAGAGGAAGACACAGAATCCAAAGCAGGCTCCAGGCTCTGAGCTATCAGCACAGAGCCCGACGTGGGGCTCAAACTCACAGACTGCAAGATCATGACCTGAGCCAAAGTTGGACACTCAACTGACTGAGCCACCCAGGCACCCCTTCACTCCACTTTAATGATAGATAAAGCACATATTTTTTACTTAGCACACAAGGAACTTTCATCTTCTGGCCCTTCTTAATTCCTTAGTCTCATCCCATCACCTATGATATAGAGTTATTACACAGTTCCCTAAATGCTGCATGCCTCTAGACCTTTACCCATCGTATTTATTCTTCCTGGAGCCCCAACTCCAGAGTCAAGCAGGCTTAAAACAGCCAAAACCCCCATAGTTTTTAGAATAATTTTTCAAGTACTTGAAAAATAGATTTATAATTACATATGCAGTTATCTTGCCTAATAATTTTAACTCCTAAAAGCTGCAATGTTAAGCTTATCCAAACCTTTCTTCCATATACAAATTAACAGATGAAAAATCATTTTATATAGTTTATAAAACTTTGACTTTTTCTAATACTTCCCTGGAAACCCATATTCAACTTTTAGTATTACTGCAATCTGTAGAGGACAAAGTGCCTGCTCAGGCTGTGCTCCATTGGTCAAAGGGAGACATCGGCTTGCTTCCAAGTTGAATTATGTCTTCCGGCCACATGGGGTTTTTGTTCTCTTCTTGGCCTTCTCCTTAGGTAATTCTCCAGCTTATCTCACTCTACTCTCAAGTAATCAATATTTATGAGACACTGGAGGCAGAAAACTACAGTCATAAAATATCATAACACTATGTCGACTTCACTAATTTCTCAGAGAAGAAAATGACTCCCTTCCTGCCTTTCTTTCCATTAGCTAGACTGAACGCCAATTCTTTTAAAGCACAATGCTTGTTAAGTTAATAAATGGACCCAGTTAACTGATTTCTAACAACACTTAGCAGTTTGTTTATTTTAGAAACTGTTTCTGATACAAAGATTAAAGTATTTACATCACTTCCAAAATTTTATAAATTTACTAAGGCTAATGTGCTTAGTCAAAAAAGATTAAACATAACTTGAAGAATGACTAGTAATAATTGTTGTTCATTAAGTGAATCAATCATTCATTAATGTGTGCTGCAAATATCTCATCATATATCAATCATCATGCAAGGATCTGAGGAGTCAATGGTGGACAAGATGTAGTACTTGCTGCCACAAAGTTTTGTTCTAATACGCAGTCAGGTTTAAGCAAAAATTAGCATAGTATATGAGATGTGCTGCTTTTGATCAACTCATTCTAATTCCTACATTTTGTTGGAGATTTGGAAATAAAAACAATAATGAACAACTCTACATATTTAAATGGCAGGTAAGAGAGCTGTGACATCAGATGCTAAGAAGTAGATACATACATACATACATACATACATACATATATGCAGAGATTATAACTATCTCACATAAAGGATATTATTAATCAGAAAACAACATTGTAATTCATTTCAGAAAAAAGTTTAAAGCATCAGACACATGTAACTTGTTACATATATAAATAGCACTGACCACACTAACAGTTATTGCAATAACATTACATGAAGTAAATTCTATCTTTCACAACTTTTAATAATTGTAGAGGTGATCACCTGACAGTTTAATTAATGAGTAAAAAATAAAGTGTCATTATTTTCTATTCTTATTTGGAAAATTTATTAGCCAGGGTATAACTTTATTTCAGTAAATTTGATTCTGCATTTAAGGTAATGTAAACATTATTTTTTTGGTTTACATATAATGTCAGAATATCAGAAACCATGCTAACTTGCTATGCATAATGTATACCATTTCATGAGAACATATTATAAATTAAATACACATATGTACAACCAAGGAAAACTGTGACAATCAGTATGCATATATTAGTCAAACTGTGTCAGAAAAACTTCTAAAATTTATATTAAGCAAGTGGTTCTCAAGTTTTTCTGTTCTATTCTTAAAAGTAATCTCGAACATTTCATTAAAGTTGTATATTTGTATGTATGGATATATACTTTATATATGTAAGTATTTATATGCTTACATGGAAGTATCTATATCTATGAATATAGACACAGGTATTTTTAAGAAAATTAAATATAATTAACTTTTTTAGGATGATGCAATATTCTGCAGAATATGTGGCACTTTTCCAGTGTATGAATTACAGGATAGTTTGTTGAATAAAGTATTAATTCAGGTTTATTTTTTTTTTTGTTTTCATGTAAAAGAAGGACAATTCTTTTATAAAGCACTAAAGATCTTACCTCATGCTAGTTGAAGGCAAACTAAACTTCAAAATAATAAGATGATCAAGGAGGAGAAGGAGGAGGTGATGAAGAAGAAGAAAAGTTACACAGAGATCTAAACTTTGCTAGAGACTTGGTCTAGGTTAACAACATATTTTACTTCCAGTCTGTTCTAGGTTTGAGTCTAATAGTGGCACGCTTTTTGCTGCTACTAGAAGAATTTTTATAAGGAAAAGGCAACCCTGGCCAAATTACTGCAGAGACCAACATTCTTAATTTTCAGAGGTAAGAAATCTGCCACCTCGTTAAAGGGAGCGCTGTGTTATTAGTCCGCTGGCATCTCAGCAGCTGTAGAGTACACAGCAGGCTTGTCCTCTTGACCAGGAAAAAGATGCTGAGAAGCTGACTTAGGAATACTTCTTTGGGGACTGACTAGGGAATGCACACATTAAAACAGACTAGGAATTATTGCCTAATGCAAAAAGAAATCTATTGTTTTATTATATAATAGTCCTACTTACAAACGGACAATTGAAAGTGAGGAAATTGAAGGGGAAGAGTAACGGTTTTCTGGAAGACACCATGTTGTATCACTATCTGAAAGGAGTAGTATTCAAGGTTTGGATTCCTTAAGTGGAAATTATTTCACAAAAGTTTCAGACATATAATTTTTGCTTCCTGGATTCAAGGTCCATATCTGAAGGTCAAGGTAGAAAAAGTGGAGTATATTCTAAACACTTTTCTGCAAATCAGCATTTATAGAATTTCAATGCTCATTTTCCACAGTGGAGAATTAATCTCTACTTTTAACCCAATGGCCAACATTCAAAATGAACAGAGAAAGCAATGCCTTCTTTGAAACTTTGCTTCATTATTCTAGAAAGATCAGGTACTCTTTCTGAGACAGTACAGATTCTCAATTTGCAGTAATGGTCAATACAGCTTTTTAAATATTTCTTTTACTTCATAATGGCTTAAATTCTCAAACTTTAAGACATTTAAATTTTTCATAGGAGATCTTAACAGAAGGAAGGATAATGGATCTTTCATGGATTTCAGTTGTGTCCTTATTGGCTCTGGCTATCAAAGATTTTGATTTCTCATTACATGAAAAAATACTTCATACCACACACTTGAAAATAAGCTTTATATAGATTTGGCACATTTGCTTCCTCAGTATATCTGTCTTTTGTGAAATAAATACTAATCTCTGAGATATTGTGTTTTGATGGAATTTACAATCCAACACTGTTTAATTATTCATGATGAGCGATACATCAAGCCAAAAGATTCCTGAGAGGAAAGATAAGAACAACTTGTTATCTTATTTGGGTCAAAAACTCAGAAATGAGTAAAAATGCCGTAACACTGTATAAACAATGGATTTTTTTTAAGTTGATGATTGAAAATACTAAGAACAATACCGTAGGCACAGTAATTAAATTCACCAAGAACTTGCGTGCTTGTGACATTTCTTATATGTTCACATTCCAGGCAAGCCTATTCCTTTATTAGTAATAAAAAAGCAAAATATTAATTTTTAGATAAAAATATTGAATAGAAGCTCATTTTAATAAGTCCAAGAGGGTTGGAAATATTAATAAATTCTGTCTACCCAAGGCACAATGCTAGATACTGGAAGTTCCTCAAGGTTAACTCAAATATAATTTGCTAAATGAAGCTAATTCTCCATTTTAACTATTTAATATAAATCCTAACTACAAATTTTACTCTTAAATATCCTCTCTGGGCAAAGGACACCATTTCCTGTATAGCTCACATATGAATGTTCTATATTGGGCAAGATTTCAGGATATAAAACAATAAAATCATTCAAAAAGACATTACAAATTAGGATAAAATAATAGAAAGGACAGAGGAGATTTTTTTTCTTTTTAAGGAAAAAGAAAGCAGAAAAAAATAGACATGCTTTTAAGTTTATAGTCAAATTGTAAGAGATCTTACCACTGGACACAGTAAGAAGCTATGCTTCTTCAAATTTATCTTATACACTAATGTAACCAGCATCCCATCTCTTTGCTTAGGGACTGAGAATGTTATGTTCTTTCTTTTGGATGTAACTATCTTTTCTTAAGAGAAGGATTCTATGTTCCCCAAGTCCCTGAATTCTATACCTCCACAGTTCCTCTAAATATTTTACTTTCTTGAGTTTTCTCTTAACCCAAAACACTTCTGCATTAATAATCAGATTGAATTTCTGGAAGTTGGAATTCATTACCTTCTTTCTTGGAATGTCAACACTGCTAAAATTTGCAAACCTGCCTGCTTCAGCAAAGTTCAGGTTCATGATCTCTAAGCAATCATAAACCTATCTATTTGGATAGGAAATTTCTCTAGTCCACAGAAATATCAGGTATCATAGATACAAGTTTAGAAACAATAAATGTGTTTACTCTTGGCACTTAAGCTCGGAAAAACAAAATCAAAAACAAGGTCATTGAAGATGCAGTAGAATATAATCAAATACAATGAAATTCTGCCTTTACTGAATTTTAAACATGTTCTCTAATGTCTATTGTTATGGGCTGACCATGTCACTCCAAAATATGTATGTTGGAGTCCTAACCCCCAGGATCTCAGATTGTGACCTTATTTGGAAATAGGGTCTTTGCAGACATGATAAGATGAGGTCAAGTCACACACTAGAGTAGATTGGGGCCCTAATCCAATATGACTTGTGTCCTTATAAACAGGGAAATTTTAAACATAGTCATGCACATGGAGAGAATACCATGTGAACATGAAGGCAGAGAGAGGGGTGATGCATATACAAGCTACCAAGATGTCCAGCAAACCACCAGAAGTTAGAAGAGAGTCATGGAACAAATTCTTCCTCACAGCCCTCAGAAGGGATCAACCCTGCTGACACCTAGATCTCAAACTTCCAGCCTCCAGAACTATGAGACAATAAATTGTTATTTAAGCCACCTGGTTTGCAGTACCTTGTTATGGCAGCCCTAGAAAACTAATATATCTATTAGAGATTTTGACCTTAGTAACTGTCTGATTCTGAAGTGCTACTGGCTGATTGTAAATTTTTATTCTAATGGATGTGTTTTTTGTAGTCTATCTCCTTCATATTTCTGCCACTTTGACTGCACTAGAGTCTTTCCTGAAAATTGTCTTTATTTCCTTGAGGCTGGCCTGAACCAACAGGTGTATCCCAAAGTATAATGTCTTCCCTCAATAAATTGCTGAAACGATAAGGTCTTCTATTTCTTTTTCTGGAGATCAATTGACACACCTATTTTTTTTTCCTAAAATAAATGACAATTCTTATTTGCTCATTATAGATTATATGAGTAGTTATAAGCTAAAGACTCCTCAGTGCAGATCTCGCTTTTATTTTAGGTTGTGTCACCTTGAGATAACTCTTGTAATCTACTCTAAGAAAGGTATTACCTGTAGAATTAGCAGTATTTATTACCCAAGAGTCAACTGTACTGAAGGCTGGGCTGGAGATATGAAGATGAATAAACAAGATTTTAACTATTAAGAAGTTCATAATTTGCCATGGGAGACTGATATATAAACAACTAATCAAAATATATTGAGCTATGTCTGAAAAAACATGCTACAGAATGCTTACTATTTTCCATAGACTATTCCAGACACCTAAAAGTATTATCTCATTTAATCCTGTAACAGCTTCAGGAGGTTGGAACTGTTATTATTCTCACCTTACAGGTGAGCAGTAGAAAAAAGACAAGGAAATTAATAAAACTCACAAGGCTAAAAAGTGACAGAAACTGAATTCAATCAGACAAATCCATGCTTTAGTCCTTACACTATAAGTGCTAACAGTATTAGGGGTTGGAGAAAGAGGTCAGGGAAGCTGTAACAAAAATATTTAAGCTGAGCCATGGATGAATTTGACAATGAGATAAAGAGATGGATATATCTGGAAAAAAAAATCTCCAGAAAAATGATGCAAGACATGGGTAATCAGAAGCAGTTCACTATAAGAGGGGCTGATGACAGATAAGAGAATGGTGGCACCAGACTATGTAGGACACAAGATTGAAGACAGAGTGTGGAGCACTCTGAATGCCCTGTAGAGCGGTTTGTAATTACTCTGTAGAATAAAGGAGTCTTCATTGGATTTTGAGCATATGAGAGAAACAGTCAGCCTCATCTATGCTTTAGATGCACCCTTGCTGGCTTGTACAAGAAGGTAAGTCAGTTCTCAAGAGGGCAAATCTGTCCATACCACACAGGTGTCTGAGGGTTACTTTCTTTTTTTTGTTGTTAATATGAAATGTATTGTCAAATTGGTTTCCATACAACACCCAGTACTCATCCCAACAGGTGCCCCCCTCAATACCCATCACCCTGAGGGTTACTTTCAAAATGGTTCAGAAAATAAATTATACCTAGATATATGTATATATAATTATACCTATATATATAAGTATATATATGATTATAAATAAACACATCTATCATTAACATATAATTATAATAATTACATATATAAAGAGGGAAGTAAAAGGGGTAATAAGTTAACAATAGGTGAATCTGGATACAGCATATACAAGTGTCTTTTGTCATAGTTTTACTTGGCAACTTTTTATAAATTTGAAATTATTTCCAAATAAGAAGTTTTAAGAAGCACAGAATTTAGATTGGTGGTTGCCAGGGTCTGGAGTGGGGGAAGAGAAATGGGGAGAAACTTCTTAGCGGGTAAGAGATTTTTACTTTGGAATAATGAAAATGTTTTGGAACTAGACAGAGGTGGGGGTTACATGACATTGAGACTGTACAAAATGCCAATGAATTCCTTTAAGAAAAAAAAAGAAGTGTTTTGGAGTATATTCACCAACATTTTGAAGACTTAATTCTCTTCACAAACATCCCTCAAATGCCAGTTCCAATCCAACTACCCTAAGAATATTCTCCTGAATCTTTAAAGGTTATAGGTACAAGTGCTACAAGCCAAGAAGCATTTGAAATGCCATAGTATTAACTGGCTAACTAAATATATATTAGTCTATGTAATGGTGCTGCTTTCCCAGAAATCATCAGAGAAGGGGAGGCAACCATCAGGGTAAGCGGATGCGGGAGAACTAATTGACAATCAGGGAGGTATTGCTATGTTTCTGTGGGCCAACTCCCAGGCAAAGGCCTAGTTGGATGTTGAAAATATTGCTCTCTTTGAAGAGATATTTTAGAAACTATTTTAAAGGTGCACTATCTATTATAATGTCAGGAATAAATTATTGTAATTTTGTGTAAAATATATCCAAGCAGTTAGAAAAATTAGATGATTAAAAATTAAGAGCTTACAAAAAGTACAAATAGCATATTATTTAATAAAATAGTATTACCTTAAGTTTTGATAACATTTTTCTTTTTTTTAAATTGTTAAAAGTTTATTTTTTAGAGAGAGAGTTGGGGAGGAGGGAGAGAGAGACAGAAAGAGAGAGAAAGAGAGAGAGAGAGAATCCCAAACAGGTTCCACACTGCCAGTGCACAACCCAATGTGGGCTCAAGCCTACCAACTGTAAGATCAAGATCCTGAACCAAAATCAAGAGTTGGATGTTTAACTGACTGAGCCTCCCAGGCACCCCACACTTTTTATTTCTTCTGACTACTTTGTCTCACCTAAGTCTGACAACCTTATGATGGAGACAGAACACTTTAGTATACTATAAAATACTTTTCAGATTAAAACACCTAGTAGTAGTGGAACCAAAGTAGCTCTTTCTACCATACCTTAGTCATTTGTTCTCTCTTTTTCTTTTAATGTTTACTTATTTTTTAGAGAGAGAAAGAGTGTATAAGTGGGGGGAGGGGCAAAGAGGAAGAGGGAGACACAGAATCCGAAGCACGCTCCAGGCTCCAAGCTGTCAGTGCAGAGCCCTATGTGGGGCTCATACGCACGAACTGTGAGATTATGACCTAAGCCAAAGTTGGACACTCAACTAACTGAGCCACCCAGGCACCCCTACCATATCCTAGTCATACACCAAATAAAATTGGTTCAATTCCAGAATACATAGTGAATTTCCTTATTATATGCTAATTTTTAATTCAATTGCAGTGGACATTTAGAACATATTTTATACCTAGTTTTTTCAACCATAATATGAAATTGCATTGCTTGAACTCACTTATTACAGGTGCACTATACAGCATGGTTACTATAGTTAACTATAATATTGTAATATATACTCGAAAGTTGCTAAGAGAGATTTTAAATGTTCTACACACACACACACACACACACACACACACACACACACACAAAAATAATTATGTGAGGTGATGGAAGTGTTAACTAACTCTACTGCAGTAATCAGTTTTCAATATAAACATGTACCAAATCATCACATTGTACACCTTAACTTTATACAATGTTATATATCAATTATATCTCAATAAAAACAGGATTCTGAGACCCTGAGTAATGGTAGAGCCAACAGATGGAAGAAACCTGGATCTCTGAATGACTACATGGAGCAGATTCTTCATTGATCCATAATGAAATGTGAATAAGAAACTTTTATTGTGTCAACCATAACTGTGACCTAAGTAGCTATTTTATAAATAGTGACTATGTGCCAAGGAATATTCTAGGCACTTTCCCTTTCATTATCTCATTTATCTCACTTACATACACAATGATGACTCTGAGTCATTATACTATGTAGCACATGGCTTGAAAACAATGGCAAAGATAGCAACACTTGCTGATGGCAAGACGTAGAACAATGGGTACTCTCAGACATTTCTTATAGAAATATTAGTTATCAATATCTTTCTGAAGTCAAGGTTTGACCAATTTGTACTAACATTTGACCAACTGCACTAAAAGTCTAAAACAGTATCTTTATCTTTTGACCCACTAATTCCACTTCCAAAAAAATTATTATTAAAATAAAAATCTTCTGGGGCCAAATGGATGGCTGAATCAGTTAAGTATCCAACTCTTGATTTCGGCTCAGGTTGTGATCCCAAGGTTGTGGGATTGAGTCCCGCTTAAGATTCTCTCTCTCCCTCTTCCTCTGCCCCTCCAGTGCTTGTATTTGCATGCGTGCACATACACATGAACTCTCTCCTTCTGTCTCAAAGACAAAAAACAAACAAAAAAAACCCACTTCTGCACAGTGGAGGAAACATCAAAACTAAAAGGCAACCTATGGAATTGGAGAAGTTATTTGCTAGTGGCATATCCAATAAGGGGTTAGTATCCAAAATATATAAAGAAGTTCTAAAACTCAACACCCCCAAAAAAACAAATAATCCAATTAAAAAATGCACAGAGGATATGAACAGACATTTCTCCAAAGAAGACATAAAAATGGCCAAGAGACACATGAAAAGATGGTCAACATCACTCAACATCAGGGAAATACAAATCAAAATTACAATGAGATATCACCTCACACCTGTCAGAATGCCTAAAATGAACAACAAGAAGAAACAACAGGTGTTGGCAAGGATGTGGAGAAAAAAATTCTTGCAGTGTTGATAAGAATGCCAACTGGTGCAGCCACTCTGGAAAACAGTATGGAGTTTCTTCAAAAAGCTAAAAATAGAACTACCCTATGATCCAACAATCTCACTACTGGGGATTTACTCAAAAGATACAAAAATACTAATTCAAAGGTCTATATGCACCCCAGTGTTTACAGCAGCATTATCTTCAATAGCCAAAGTATGGAAACAGCCTAAGTGTCCATTGATTGATTAATGGATAAAGAAGAGGTAATACATACTCAAAGACACACACACACACACACACACACACACACACACACACACACAATGGACTATTACTTAGCCATAAAAAAGAATAAAATCTTGCCATTTGCAACAATGTGGATGCAGCTAGAGTATTATGCTAAGCACAATCATTAGAGAAAGACAAATACCATATGATTTCACTCATACCTGGAATTTAAGAAACAAAACAAGCAAAGGAGGGGGGAAAGAGAGAGAGAGAGATAGACAAACCAAGAAACATGGTTACCAGAGGGGAGGTGGGTGGAGGATGGGCTAAATAGATGATGGGGATTAAGGAGTGTGCTTTTTGTGATGTGCTGTATGGAAATGTTGTATCACTATATTGTACACCTGAAACTAATATTATGCTGTATTTCAACTAACTGGAATTTAAATAAAAACTTAAAAAAATAGCAATTGACAAGATATATCATCATTCGTGGTAAAAAAATAAAATAAAATTTCATTTAACTAGTAAAAATAAAAAGAAATGCCATAGATCTACACAGAGATATATGAGGTTATCCACTGTAGCATAAACTATAATTATAAAAAAATGAAACAACCTAAATGACTAGCAGTATTCATATATTTAAAATAATTCTAATATATCTATTTGATGAAATATTATGCAGCCATTAAAAATCATATGTTCCAAGAATAGTTAATGATGTGGGAAAATGTTCACAAATTTATGTGACATATACTAAATACAAAATACTTCGGTTTTTTGAAAATATTAAATTAATGCAAATAATAAGATGTAGAGGAAATAAACCATCATGTTGATATTAATTACCTCTAACGATGGGATTAGAAATATGCTAATATCCTCCTTTATATGTCTCTATTTAAAAATGTTATATAATGATCATGCATTATTTTTTATTCAAAATATATGTTATAAAAATAAAGAAGGCAAGGAATTTGCTAACCCATTTTTGAAAAGTTTCCATACAAACTGGTGCTTAAATCTGTAATTCTATTTAATAGGAAAATTCACTTATGTGAAACAGCTAATTCCCTGATGATGTTAGATAAGTGAGGTGTTATTACAGTATTTCTAAAAGTTGTCTACCATCTGTGAGTTTATTTTTTTAATTTTCTGTGGTTTTCCACAGCTAAATTTAAAATTGTTTTCACATATAACGATCTATGACTTGTGGTGATTTTTTGATAGCTTACATTTCTTTCTCCAGTTTTTGGTTCCACCAAAACTATTCAAAAATAACCTCCTTCCTCATAATAACTTAAAAACATTTTCTCCATTTACAGGCAAATCAAGTAAAGGCAGAGATATGTTAATATATCTAGAACACAAAACAGGACATGGAGACAGCATGGTATCATGTTCTACCTAGAAATTGGCCAACGTGTGAGTATTTACCTGTATCAAGGCTTTTTATTTTTTATCTTTTTTTTTCCTGTTTATTAGCAAACCATGGCATATACATAACTGGATAGTGCTTCTAATGGTGCTCAATTAGCCTAAGTATTCAAAAAAGATGTCAGGCTTCACAGCATAAAGATTTTGGTTCATATTTTTCACTGGTGTATGCCAAGTACCTAGAAAAGTGCCTGTATGCCACAGGTGCTCAATGAATATATGTTCTATGTGTCTAGTAGACAACCTGAGATGATGAAACTTTTCTTTCAAGTCAACTATGCATCATTGTAACCTCATTTATCAGTCTTTTCTAGAACCTTGTCTATTTTCATATCTTTATTTATAATGGTTTTCTTTCCATTAGTTCCTGAAGTTATCATCTTATTTCTATTCTTGTGTATCCTGACGTAGGATCTAGCTCTCACATCAACTCACAAGTCACCAATAACTTCCTTATTAACAAGTATGATATTCTTTTCCTTTCTTTAGTCTATCTTCTCTGAAACGTTTTATACTGTTGATGAAATACTCTTTTCCAAAACTTGTTTCTCACTAGACCTTAGAGGCACTTGCGTATTCTAATTCCATGTTCTACCACATTTCATTTTCTGCCATTTTTATCTTGTTCCCTCCTTCAGTCTAACATAGGATTTGTACAAGATTTAGCAGTCATCTCTTTAAGCTAGATCTTTATGATTTCCATTAAAAAAAAAAGTATGGCTTCATCTCTCACCGCTAATTTAAAACATTCACTTCTATAAATTCCATCCTGTTCTTTCCCTAAGCTCAGTCAGAAATTTCTGCTTATTCGACATTTCCATTTGAAAGTCTAGCCTTTACATCAAAGTTGGCTGAAACTAAATTTATTACCTTTTTTTACAAATTCCTTTCCCCAGATTAATCCCGTGTTTTTTGTATGCTAGGTTGGGGTATTTCTCTTCTCTCTGCTTCCCTCGTATGTCTTACCTACCAAGATCTTCCCCAGCACAAAGTTTATATAAGGTTGCTACAAGATGAGTCAGTTGTCCTGCAGAGCTCCTTCCTCCAAGAAGTTCTCAGGAACAAATAAAATCAATTATTCATTCTTTTTTTCCCTAAGCATTACGTCTTCAACGTTGGCTCAGTCTACAAAAGCCAGCATCCTCTGGGATGCTGTGTCAGTTTCCTGAGTTGCAGGACACAGCACCCTGCAAGCATGGCAGCAGGCCAGTTAATTGAACAAAGCTTAATTATGCACTGATAACTATGAAATTCTTAATTCTTCTGTGGAGAAATCACTAAGTATATTATCGGGAAATGGAATTATGAAATGTTTCCAGATCAAGTTAAGGATCTACTGGTGAATTAACATAGAATTAAGCTTCAAAAGCTTACTTTAAGTAGAAGTTGAATGAATTGTGTTCATTCTTTGAAATCTATTGATTTGCAAAACCAATACCTCACTGCCTACAGGAGGCAATCCAGACCTGAAAATAATTCAGAGAAAAAAAAATAGTTCTAAAGAGAAATATCATTTGAAGATTGACCTTTGCCATCAATGGCTCCTGAAAAATGGGCTGTCCATATGTATTCAACAATCATTTTGTTCATTAACTCTTTGTGTATGGAGTTGTAACTGGTGGTCCAAGAAGTAGTTTCAGGAATAATAAGCATTTATAAAAAGTAGTGTTAAATAGTAAAAAATACTAGGAATTTGGGGTCAACCAGCAGTCTTGTTCTACTACTTAGTTTCTGGGAAAACTTGAGGGATTCCTTAATGTCTCTAAATCCCAGTGTCCACATCTGTACAACTAGAATAAGAAAGCTAATTTATAGGTTTACTGGGTGGATTAGAGATAATATATATAACATGACTCTCTATAACACTGTCAGTAAAAGATGTCTATGATTACTTATGAAACTAGGGAGTATGAGCAGATACATAGTAACAAAACATCCCTTACATCTTAATGCTAAAGAAATAGTTCTCAAGGTTTTTGGTCCCTGGACATTTTTAGACTCTTAATAATTGTGGATTATCTCAAAGATATTGTGGGTTCAATTCTGGACCATCACAATAAAATAAACATCACAGTAATACAATTTTTTTTGGTTTTCCAGTGTATGTAAAAGTTATATTATACTGTAGTCTATTAAGTATGCCATCACATTATGTCTAAAAATAATGTATATGTCTTAATTTAAAAATACTTCATTGCTAAAAAATTATAACCATCATCTGAGCTTTCAGTGAATTGTAACCTTTTTGCTGGTGGAGGGTCTTGTCTCAATGTTGATGGCTGCCGACTAATCAGGGTGGTGGTTGCTGAAAGGTGAGGTGGCTGTGGCAACTTTTTAAAATAAGACAACAATGAAGTCTGCCACATTGACTGACTCATCTTTTCACAAACAGTTTATCTGTAGCATGTGAAGCTGTTTGATATCATTTTACTCACAGTAGCACTTGTTTAAAATTAGAGTCAATCCTCTGAAACCCTGCTGCTTTATCAACTAAGTTTATGTAATACTCTAAATCCTTTGCTGTCATTTCAACAATCTTCACAGCATCTTCACCAGGAGTAGTTTCCATCTCAAGAAACCACTTTTCAGCATCTGGGTGGCTCAGTCAGTTGGGTATCTGGTTCTTGATTTTGGCTCAGGTCATGATCTCGCGATTCGGGAGTTTGAGCCCCACATCAGGCTGTGTGCTGACAGCTCAGAGCCTGGAACCTGCTTCGGATTCTGTGTCTCCCTCTCTCTCTGCCCTTCCCTCGCTTGTGCGCGCTCTCTCTCGCTCTTGCTCTCACTCTCAAAAATAAACGTTAAAAAAAGTTTAAATGGTAAATAAGTATTGGCTTCAACTTAAAGTTAACACCAACTGCATTAGTTCCTAACAAGTGAGTCAGCCTGTCATATGAAGCTTTGAAGCGAGCATATACTTCTCTCTAGCTATGAAATTCCTAGATGGCCTCTTCTTTCAGTAGAAGGCTATTTCATCTACACTGAAAATCTGTTTAGTGTAGCCACCTTCATTTCTTATCTTAGCTAGATCTTTTGAATAACTTGTTGCAGCTTCTACATCAGCACTTGCTCTTCACTTTGAACACTGTGATAGAGATGGCTTCTTTCCTTCAACCTCATGAACCAACCTCTGCTAGCTTTAAACTTTTCCTCTGAAGCTTCCTCAGCTCTCCCAGCCTTCCTAGATTGTAGAGTTAGAGCCTCACTCTGGATTAGGCTTTGGTTTAAGGGAGGGTTATAGCTCGTTTGATCTTCTAACCAGACCACTAAAACTTTCTCCAGATAAGCAGTAAACTGTTTTGCTTCTTTATCATTCATGTGTTTGCTGGAGTAGCACTTTTAATTTCCTTCAAGAACGTTTCCTTTGCATTCACAGTTTGACTAACTGGTACAAGGACCTAGCTTTCCGCCTATCTTAGCTTTCAACACACCTTCCTTACTAAGCTTAATCATTTCTAGAATTTGATTTGAAGTGAGAGATGGATCACTATTCCTTTCACTTGGACACTTAAGAGACGATCACACAGTTATTAATTGGCCTAATTTCAATATTGTTGTGTCTCAGTATATAGGAGACCTGTGGAGAGGGAGACAGAGAACAGCCAGTCCGTGGTATAGTCAGAACACACACATTTTTCAAGTTTACCTCTTATATGGGCTCCCAAACAAGTACAATAGTAACATCAATGATCACTGATCACTGTTCACCATAACAAATATAATTATGAAAAAGTTTGAAATATTATGAGAATTACCAAATGTGTTAGAGACATGAAGGAAGCAAATGCTGTTGAGAAAATGGTGCAGATAGACTTACCTGATGGAGGGATGCCAAAAACCTTCAATTTGTAAAATATGGAATATCTGCAAAATGCAATAAAGCAAAGTGCAATAAAATGAGGTATACTTCTACTCCAAAGAGTTTTTTTTTTTATATTTAGGATAAATCTATGGATATTAACCATAATGGAAAATAAATTTTGAAAATTTTAAAATATTTGTGTATTGCTTCACCTTTAAATAACAATAATGAATCCATTGCCTATTAATATTAACAACATATTTTATATAAAATAATGGTATTTTCAGAAACAAAAATATTCAGTAAGAACATAAGTATTAGTTTATACTTTTTTAAGTGTCTTTAATGCTGGGCTTCATGTAAAACAGCTGTATTGCCCTATATACTTCTGCATTCAGTCTGCTGTGATATGTTGTTTTTCTTGATATGTTAGAAGAAAAGCTGGCCACACATAGATACGCAGTTGAAAGAATATCAGGAACACTGAAGGATTCGATTACCCATTAAAAACTGCTTGCCTGAAGTTAGTCAAGATACTTTCCCCCAGGAAATGAGTCGTAGGTCCATTCAGTGATGATGAAGATGATGATGGCAATAATAATAATGACAATAATCACAAATAAACCCTAATCAGAGAAAACTATAAGAGAATATTCTAGGCAATGATAACATCTGTGGTTAAAGTTGAAATGTGGAACTGAATGTGCCCAGTGTAAAATATCATGAGAAGATTATATCAGCGGGAGTAATAGATCTGTACTGAAGAGAACAGAGAAAAAAATCAGAGATAAATTAGGAGTTTTAAGGGTGGAGGAAATGTGGAATATGAAAACTTCTGAATGCAATTGGAAAAAAAAAACCCATATTTTGATTTATATTTTGCACTGATTTATTTTCAAATTATTTAGAATAAACAATGTGCTACTGAGATTTTTGAGCAAGATAATCCTTATTAGTGAAAGTGGAGTTTTAATTATGTAGAATAGTTAGCAATACCAATGCTTGGGGTACATATAGAGTCACAGACCACCTGGAAAAAATTCTAGCACTCCACAAAGATCTTCAGCTCATAATTTGGGAAATCTAGCTCTCACAGAGCTAGATTTGAGCAAAGAAAATGTCCCAGAGGGATTAAGGCAAGGTGGAGATCATAAAACAATTGTGCATGACCAGAGTTATGAACAATTTTAACACAAAATGTGAGAGATGAATGATGGATGGGTGGAGGAAGCTAAGAGATGGATTTTGAATTCTGAACAGAATATTTAGGTACAAAACTTATTGCTGGAGTTAAAATAAACCTCAGGAGAAAACAAACACCCCATAGAATTTCCTTGGAAACACCAAGTCATCAACTCCTGATAGAAATTTAAGAATGAATGAATGAATGAATGAATGAATGAATAAATATCATTTAAAGCAGAGATGGGGTACTAAAATGGTGGGATAATAACCACTGCATACAAAATAATTTGAAACAGAAATAAAATGATGGTAGAGAGAGCAGTAGGAGGTTGTTACCTTAATCTGGGAGTATAATAACAAGGCTGAAGATTAAAGTCACCTTGGAGGCAGAATTACCTGAGTTGGAGACTGGGTATGGGAAGACACATAACCAAAAGAGGAAGCAGAAAAGACCAGGACGAGTGATTTGGTGATCACTACTGGAGTGATAAGGAGTGACCTTCTAATGAAATTAACAACTCAAGGTAATTCATGTAAAAAGAGAGTCTCAAATCTGAGAGTTAAATTTTAAAGAATTTTCAAAATAAATGAGCAAGAGCAATAAAGGTGTTGAGGAGGAAGTGGTACAAATCTAATAAGAGAGAAACCTCAGGGAGTAGTTTGGATGACAATGAGCAAGAAAAGTATGAACTAAGAGTGTCATGGGTACCTTGTTTGCTTACAATGGAAATGCAAACACATATGGAGCATTTAATATGCTGGGTACTCTTTTTGGGACTTCACATCAGTGTCATTCAAAATAGGGCCAAAGGACTACTGCCCTTCAGAAAACTATTCTCTATCAGTCTGCAACGAAACCAGTACAAAAATGAGAGTAGGCTTTGAGAAATTTCTACAGCAATTTGACATTTAATTATAATTTTTTTAATTTAATTTTTAATTTAATTTTTCCTTAAGGAAAATACTCCTTCCAAAAACAGTACTTCACCATTGATAGTTTGAGAAACACAACTTTACAGGCTTTATCTAATTTATTTCTCACAGCTATACCATAAAGTAATATTCTTTTTTTTTAATGTTTATTTATTTTTGAGAGAGACAGACAGAATGCATATAGGCAGAGAGAGAGGGAGACACAGAATCAGAAGCAGGCTCCAGGCTCAGAGCTGTCAGCGCAGAGCCAGACGCAGGGCTCGAACTCACAAACTGTGAGATCATGACCTGAGCTGAGGTCGGACGCTCAACCCACTGAGCCACCCAGGCGCTCCTCATAAAGTAATATTCTTATGCCCATTTTACAGAAGAATTGAGGCACTGAACAAACTCATACACCTATTAGCTATTTAAGTGGTAAGAAATTCATATAGTTTTCAAAAATTTAAAACAATGGGTGAAGAGAAGAAAAGGAGAAGCAAGGGAAGGAGAGAGATTTTTCACACAATATTACAGTACACTTTCAAAATATTAAAAAAATCACATGAGAAGAGAAATTTTCTAGTTTCTTTTGTGAGTGTATGGCTTGTGATTTGATAATATTTGTGGATTAAATCACAAATGTTTATAGAACAATCCTAAAACCAACTTGAAAATGAAAAGAATGATATTAATGTTGACTTCTGAGTTATTACTCTTTTCCTCAAATATGTATTGAAAAACTACTACACGTATGACATAGTGCTATGATGAAAAGCAGGCACTGGGGTCAAGTGATGTTCTAACTGGGTGAAATTAAGTAAGTTAACTTTTCTAAGCCTCAGTTTCCATATCTCTATAATGGTCATGATAGTAGAATCCTCCGCATATGAGAATTAAGTGATGTGGTCCATGTAAAATGCAGCACAATGTCTGGCTAATGCAAGGGCTCAAAAAAAATGAGAATAGAAATAAATGTGTTGTTAGGTACAAGTGCACACAAGTTCATTTTCCCAAGTGAACTAGAAACCCATATGGTTAGCTAGAGTGTAAAATTCCCCAAGTACTCACTAAAAGCTCTAACTGAATTTGGTACTTTACCATCCTTTCAATTCAGAATCAAGGATTTCAGCCATGCATAGACAGTTCAATCTGTTTGATTGATTTCCTTACATCAAAGCTCATATAGGTGTTAACTGCTTAGAGTTGACTGAGAGATGTATCTGACTTGCTTATAATGGACCTCTCTGGCACTCAATAATGTCTAGAGTAAACTCCTGTCTCTCCATACTCCTGCCTTTCTCTCTGATTCATCTTGGTGAGGGGATGCTGTCTAGATGTCTCTGGGGAAACATCCTAAAGTCCCTGTCAAACTCAACTCTGTAAGATGGTTACAGAATGGTCTGAATTGTGCTTTAGGTGTAGAAAGAGAGAATTTCTAGACAGCTTTTTATGTTGTGGGAATATCAAAGTCACTTGAGACCAATGTTTATCCCTAAAACTATTTATCCCTGAAAATCTCTCTTTTATTATCATATAGACACCAACAAATCTGATTACAACCAAATTAAAATTTATTTACCCTTTGTAGATTCAACTTTTGTCTGGGACAAGAAAATATAAAGTCCGCAATATAGACTACATCTAACTTTTGGCAAACAGTACAAATATAAAGAGAGAAAGAAAGAAAGAAAGAAAGAAAGACAAAGAAAGAAAGAAAGAGAAAAAGAAAGGAAGGAAGGGGGGAGGGAGGGAGGGAGGGAGGGAGGGAGGGAGGGAGGAAGGAAGGAAAGAAGGAAGAGAAAGAAAGAAAGAAAGAAAGAAAGAAAGAAAGAAAGAAAGAAAGAAAGAGAAAAGGAAAGGAAGGAAGGGGGAGGGAGGGAGGGAGGGAGGGAGGAAGGAAGGAAGGAAGGAAGGAAGGAAGGAAGGAAGGAAAGAAGGAAGAGAAAGAAAGAAAGAAAGAAAGAAAGAAAGAAAGAAAGAAAGAAAGAAAAGAAAGAAGCACAAACAACCAATTGCTGACCCTACTGGTTAGTACTTCTACCTCTAATGGTTCCCAGGGGGAAAAAAAATCAATTAATTGTGCCTTCAGTCCTTGAGCTCTGAGGTAATATTTAGGTCACAACCTCCAACATTTTAATATAATATCAATATTAACTACTTTGAACCAGCACAAGAGGAGGGGATGCCAGTGTTTGAAAAGAAAAAGATTAGAGAATGCTTTCTTTGACTATCCCTTTTTTTAATCATTTTTATATATGTCTGATCTCTTCAACTAAGCACTAAACCCCCTTAACTTTCTGGAGGCCACACTGGTTGTCTTAGTTATGAAACATGTTGGATCCTTTAATTCAATATAATGTGTTTATTTCCTTAAGTCTGCCTTCAGCAAACTTAGGAATATTTCACAAGTAACTAAGAATGTCTATAATACACTGTTATAAGTCCAAAGGGTAATTACAGCACATAAAAATTCTTACATGATTTATAAAAGTATTCCAACTCTGAGTTTTATAATCAACACTTATTGCCACAGTGCCTGGCTTACATTAGTCATTTTCTAAATATGTGTTAGTTATTATGTTAATTAATAAATATTGATTTTTAAAATTACTATTTAAGGTATGTATCTAAGAATTCTCATTGCAAAAAATAATTCTGTGTTGCCAATTTTCATACACATACACTAGAAAAATAATTGCTTCTCATGTATTTTTATTTTAAATAAAAGCTCAAAAATTTCCAATAACCCTGGATAACAGCTTTATAAATAAAATCCCTGATTATAATTGCTTTTTAAATAAAATAAAAATACATATGTGACACCTTTACAAAAAGTGCTTTTATAGTATTTAACTCCTAATTATTCAAGACTTGCCTCTCACTCAAACCTATTATAAACACTCTTTTGAAATGTATCTGTATATGGGTTATCATTATAGCATAAAATTATCATAAATATAGTAATGGTAATAGTTTTATTTTTCTTCAAGTGCAATCAGACATTAATATTTCTTCAGAATACTTCAGTTATGAGAAAAAAATGTGAGGAAAGAAAACTCTGACATAATTTCCTATGATCTTCTCTTCAATAAGAAATTAAATAATATCTCATTGATCTAGAAGCCACCTATTTGTTAATTTGTTTACCATAACAAATTCAAGAATGAGAAAATTAGCATGTAAGGCTTTGATCAACCAAATAAATGTCACAGAATTTGTGCATTAGTTACAATAGTTGCCAATACTTCTTTCCAAGCCAATTTGCCATGACATTCATCACACACACACACACACACACACACATACATACACACACCTGAAAGGACTTGGGGATCTGCTTAATCCCCAGCAAAGTAGAAACAGAAAATTAGAATTGTGGAAGTAGTTAATTGAAAGACATGAAATTCATTGTTTCACTCATTCAACAACTACGTATTTAACTGAGTTACACAATGAGTTGAGTTTTCAGAATAAAATGGTGAACAAAACAGACACTGCTATAAGATCAAGTAGTTTAGTCATTCATTGGTAATCTAATAAATATACAAACTGATGAAAGGAATAAGATAAAAGTACAGTAAACTATAATACTGAAAGAGGGGGCAGAAGAGAGGAGGTCAGTAGGAGCAAATGAGGAAATCGTTCCTTGATGAAGTGACTTTTGAACTGAAATTGGAAGATAGGCATAAACTAGATGAACGGATGGGAAGAATTCCAGGTAAAGACCAAATTGCATGTAGGAAAGTGCTAAGGTTAGTGTGTGTGTGAAAGAAGATCTGTGTGGCTGAGGGACAGAAATCATGGCAGGGGATCTAGTCATGAAATGCACAGGCTGGTAGGCTAGGTTAGGGATTTGGGTTTATCCTAAGAACAATGGGACACCATTGAGAAGTAGACAATAAGGAAGGAATGCAGACCGTGGTGCTCCTGAATCCAAAGGATGATGCTATTTTCTAAAAAGAAGGGAGGTCAAGTGAAGTAATTGATGTGAAAACTCTTGGTGGAGGGATCTAGTGGAAGCAATATTGGAGTACTGTGGCAGCCAGCATTCTGTTGCCTATCCAGCAATCACTGCCCTCTTCTTTCTTGCCCTCTTGACAGAGCCTGTCTCCCACCAATGAGGCTAAAGATTCTACAGCCCTGCTTTACCAGCCTCCCTTGCAGCTAGAGAACACAGTGTTGGCCAGTGGAACCTGAGTGCCCTCTGCTGGTGGCTTCTTGAAAGGTTTTCCTTTCACGTTTCACTTAAACGTGAAACATTGAGAGATAAAGACATGCCCTATGTGAAAACCTACCCTTAAAGTTGCTAGAGCTGCCTTATACCCATGAGGAAAAACCCAAAAAGATCACAAAGCATCAACACTCCTGAATTGTTGAATTACACATGAAGTCTCTTCTTACACTAAAAAGTAAATCTTCATTTTTAAAAAAAGTCACATTTAGCTGGGCATTTAGTAACTTTCTACCAAAAGAATCACAACTCATTAACTGGATTAAGAACTGCCTGGTTGATAAAGAACTAGAAACTGAGAGTTTACACAGCTCTTGGAAATGACTGAAATACTGAGGGATGGGGAAATTGCTGGATCTGGAGTTTGGGGACAGATTTGCAGTTTTGGGTTTGGTTTGGCTTTTGTTTTTGAGAGAGAAAAGATTTGAATACATTTAAGTGATGATTGCAAGGATCCAATATAGACCAGAAGGTACATGATATAGAAAAAGAATTATCTTCAGGGTAAGCTTCCTGCGACTGAAAGAAGGAGGCAGTATGTCCAGCTCCACAGGACACAGGATACCACTCCATCATTCTTGAAACATTTACATGTCATGAACACTCCTGGTTTCCTTCCTACTTCACCGTCAGCTTCATCTCAAGCTCCTATGCTGTGTACATCTTTGTTGTATCTCTCAACATTGAGGTAGACCCCAGGGGCTCAGCCCTTAATCCTCTTAACTATACTCTGTATAGCTTTAAATACCATTAATATGCTGAAGACACCTAATGTGTATTTGAGGTCTTAATTCACCACTGACTGCGGGACTATCTCCTTAATATGTCTACCTGTTTGTCTCACAGACATATCAGAACTCTTAATCCTACAATTACTATGTGTTACCCCTTCTTACTCCCCCACCCCCTGAAAACACACATGCAAAACACATATATTTCTTCTACTTCCAGGCTTTAACTTTTGGTAAATGCCAATCTCTTATACCTAGTTACTTAAGCCAAAGTCCTGAAATCATCCTTGATTCCTCTTTTTTCATCATCTCCAACCCTCCCCCCCGATTCACAGTCAATCAGAAAGCCTTATGGGCTTTACTTCCACATATTCGGATTTGATCCACTACTCTCCACTATAGTCTAAGCCACCATCATCTCTCACTGAGTCTACGATGGCAACCTTCCTGCTTCTACACCTGCTTCTACACTTCAATTGTGTTGAAGCTCACAATTCAATCTCCAGGTAGTACCCAAAGTTGTCTTTGATAAATACAGATCAGATCAAGCCACTTTCTCATTGAAAATCCCCAGGGTCTTCCTATTACATGTAAAATAAACTGTGTGGCTGTTAACATCAGCTATAAGGACCTAGATGACTTGGCCCTATCTCTCCAGTTGCAACTCTCCTTCCATATACCTTATTTATTTTATTCAAAACACACTTATCTCTCTCCTTTTGTGGACATAGCCTCTAATACCAGCTGTTAGAGTTGTATGGCACAAAATCTGCACAACAACAAGTAGCAACCTTTCTTTGGGGCATTGATGCTCTCTCTTTCTGGCACTATTCCCCTGATCTCTGAATTACCTGACTTCTCAGGTCAAGTATCTGATGATAGCTGACTGCCTACTCTCTGCCCTTCTCTTCCTTACTCTGTGCCTTGGAAGTATGACCTCCACTGACTGCCCCATCTAGCCTCCGTTATCCCCTGAATTCTGGTAGAGTGCCCTGATAATAAGCACTGCTGAAAGGTTAAAGAATAGGAAGAGAGAGGTCAGGGTATTATACACGCTTCCCTTCCCAGCTTCCTCCCTGCCAAGCCACTCTTTAGACAGTGGCCAAGTTTCCCTATGACTACAGCACTTGTTGGGGGGGACCCTCTACCATAGATAGCTATTGCTATCTTCCCATCATTTCTCTTTGCCTCTCCAGACTTAAAGGTAGTAATTAATGGATTCCCACTGTTGCCATTACCTGAGTGATTTGCCATCTCCTGCTGGTTCCCTTAGCTAAACCCATACCTCTGTAAATGCCCCCTTCCTCACAACCTCTTCAAATGAACTCTTTTGAGGAGGCTAATTGATATTTGCCAGATACAACTGAACATTTCCTATAATCCAAGCACTATTCTAAACTCATTGCATGTATTTAATCTTCACGTTAACCCCATTATAAAGGTCTTGTTAACGTTCCAACTATTTACAAATGAGGAAACTCAGAAACACAGTTTAAGTAACTTGCTTAAGATTATGCAGCTTATAAGTGGTAGAATCCAGATGCCAGGCTATGCCCTAACACCATGCTATATTGCATCACAAAGGCATCTTCCCTTGCCACCCTAGTATGCTGCCTTCTCCCATCCCAGCCACTGTGCTTCCTATCACCTGCTTTATTCTCTTCCTAGAACTTATTTTTTAAATAACCATTTATATTTAACTCCTATATGAGTGTACTGTCTGTCTCTACTATGGAATGATAGCTCCATAAGACCAAGAAACTAGTTTAGTTTTTTCATATGTGTACACAATGTCTAGAACAAAGTTACCTAGCATGAGTATTCAAAAAGGATGACTTTGATTTTAATGCAGGACTAAGAAAATTTGATTGTGAATGCTGGCAAGAAAGTTTACCAATTTTATATCTGATTTCTTCTCTCTATAAAGCAGAAAGAGGGGTCATCTGCTCATAATAAGACACAGAGTGAATAAATCACATGTCTGCTGAAGGTAGAAAAGTTTGAACTTCTCATTACACAGAAGGGGAAACCAGAGAAAGGCAGTAGAATTGCTAGATTGTGCTGAGGGCTCAGCTGTACTTGGTCAGTGCGAATTTAAAGTGTTCCCAAACCTCCCCGTTTTGTGATTTTCTCCAACAGTGCTCAGCTGCCCTGGTGCAAGCACAAAGAAAATAAACCCTAGCGGAGTCAACAAGAATGAAGAAGGCTGCTGATCTATAAAAAGCACAATGCAAAGGTTTAGTAATCTGAAGCCATTTAGTGTGAAAGAAAACTATCTAAAATACCTCAGCAGGTTCTAAAAGCATTAGTGTATTAGCGCAAAGGGCAACAACTGACTCACCACATGGGAAGGGCAACAAGCTTAGAACTGGAGTCAGTTTGGGCATTTACTAGCTGTGTGATCATTGGCAAATTACCTAATCTCTCCAAGTCTCAGGTTTTGCTTCTATAATTTGAAACATGTATGCCTTCCTTGAAGAGTTGTTTTGCCTGGGAATTAAGCTCTAATTAACCTGGGAATGTCATACATGTGGAACAGATCATTCTACTCTAGTATCAGATAAAAGAAAGGTACTGATTGACAAAAAAAAAAAAAAAAACCATGATGGTTCTTCATATGAGCTTTTTATATATTTCTTTATAAAATGAAAATATATATTTCTTTATGGTTTGCATTTCTGAAACAGCAGGATAAGACACCAAAAATACATTTTTATAACTTTAAATAACTATAAAATATAACATATATGTGTATATATGTATATAATGAATTTAATTATCTCACTATGATCCTGCAGCCTATAGTGTGAACATCTAGCCTTTGAAGGCAGGGAGCATAGCATAAAGAATACACTAATATGATAAGGGCATTTTCAGAGTTTAACCTTTTTGATCACTATCAATTTTCATCAAAGCAACCAAATTGAAGAAAGTAAAAAAGAATATGTATTTTTTTGGTCTTGATTTTACTTTTACAAAAATGATAAGAATCAGGGGCAGGCAGGTTTTAAGGACCAAAATATAAACATCTGCACTTAAAGTAACTGCTGTAATATCCGGATAATAGGTCAACTATGCAAAAGTTACCTTGTCAGGACTGGAAGAAGAGAATGGCAGAAGTAAAGATGGAATAAATGTATACTGGACTTGCATGAAATTACATCAGTGGCTCATTTAATTCAAGCAGAAGCCTAAGTTTTATCTTCCATTTTATGGATATTAGAACCTATCCATTTTGATGAGTAGCGTTACCTGCTCTCCTTCTGCTGTACAGACAGGTAACCCCAGAAATCTATCAATCATTTTATCTGGGCATGCAACATAATATCAAATATGAAATGGACTCTATAATAACCTTAAAAAAAGCAGACATCTTTCTGAAAAGATGTTTTAAGTCAGAGTTTTATACACAAGAGTGTATTAAAATTTTGAATTTCTACAATTTGAGTGTTATATTCCTATAATGTTGCCAAGACCTTTAAAAAGGTGCCCGTCGGTGCTATTTTTCAAGCTGCATTTTTTGCAGGTTTTTTCAAGTTAAAAATATATATAGATGTTACCAAAAATAAACTGGAACATAAATTATGAGCAAACAAATACCAATGTCAATACAATCACATATAGCTTTTTACCCAATAAAATATGTTCACTGGTCAGTTAAGTGAGTTGGTATTTACAGAGTGACATGCTGTCAATGAATAAGTATGAGTAGGTACAAATGATCTATTTCAAAATTGCATTACCTGGGAAGAACTTGATCCCTTCTAGTTCTTTATAGCATTACAATTTTCAATACTTAATGGTTATGAGTTTAACTTCCATAATAGTCTTTCCACTGAGAAAATACAATGAAATTGTTTGCTAGAAAAAATTTCTAACCTAACAGTAATGTTTATACTTTTTCCCCCTAAAGCAATGGAAATTCATTAATCGAGAAAAGTAAATACTGAGGAAAGTTGGAAATTAAATATCCAAAGTCCAAGTCTGAAAGTAACCTTAAAAGATCTGTTATGAACCAACAAAAATACAGCAGTTCTACAATCAACCATAGAGACTTGATGTCAAATCTTATCGATACTGCAAATACAAATACGCATTACTTTTGTTTTCTCCCTTCTCATTAAATGCTTTCTTAATTAGAAAACAATTTTTAGAAAAACCTCAAGGCAATGGAAATCGTGATAAAGTTGTGTCGCACAGTATTGGGAGTAAAGTCCATTTTCAAAAAATAATAATTTAGTCACAAAAAGCTTCAATGTCTGTCATGAATACATATATTATTAAAGGGAAAAAACTAAAATTTGGCATTCAATTTTAAATCTTGTGTTTCCACTTTAAAATATACATATAAAATTAATAACACATATATAACAATATAATATAAAACACATAATAATATAATTATAAACCTAATATAATTGCCTCCCCTAGAAATATAAATGATGCCAATGCTTTATTATACACCTACTTCAAACCACCATGTCATTTCTTGTAGACTCCTTATACAGAATTATAAAATTACATTTTATTAATACTGAAGGTTCCTGGCTTACTCAAAGATATGTATGTGTGTGTGCGTGCATGTGTGTGTATGTGTCTTAAGTTAAGTCTTACTATAATTAATCTGACAGAGTGTAAATTTTAAAAGATATACAACTACTACTACTAGCCAAGTTATTAATATCCTGAGATTCAAGATCTCTAAGTTACACCATCTTCCATGGTATTTATCTCGTAAAACTTGAACAGAATGAATCAAGCACCTTTCAAAAAGAATGTAATTTTTAAAGTTTCAATATAATCATGAAAATAATATTTTATAGTTGTTTTGAGTCTAATGTTAAGACTCAGTAATTACTGAAAATATATGAGAAAACTGAAATGAAATTTAAACACTTTGACACAGACATCTGTACACAGTCATTTATGTGGTAACAAAGTACAGTTATAAAAATTAGTCTGTAGGAGTCTATTCGTCCTTGGATTACACAATTTGAATGCTACACATTATTTTTAGTTGAATACAAGAAAAATGTGGTCTACTTTATTAAAAGGAGGGACTAAACCAAGTCAACACTAGAATGAAAATAATTAGAAAGAATTAGATGGGATAGAATTAGTATTTCAAAGGGAAAAATAACCATTCAACAAACTTTAAATACAACTACACATAACTCAATACTCTTCATACATTCAACATCCCCTCTAGTTCTTTACAGTACTACAAATTTCAATATTTAATGATTTTAAAAGCAATAGTAAGTTGACAATGTACTCAACATAAATCATTGCATGGGGGAAACCCAGTAACAGAATTAAGCTTCCAAATGTTGTTGGCATTTTTCCAACCTACAAGGACACTTTCATTCCTCCAAATTTAAGTTAATTGCTGTTTAGAGATATTTTTACATAATTTGAATGCAAGTGTCGTGATTTTGAATTTAAAAGGGCTAAGATGCACCTTGACTTTCTATAATAAAAATTTCTTGAGGTTTATTTCACAGTACTAAGATTAATGCAGAAGGCATCCAGGCATTTACGTCATGGGCTGATAGTTTAATAGATTTTACACTTCATATACATTATTTTGCAAGTGCATGAAGAATACTTTTAACAGTATAAAATAAACCTCAGGTTCTCCAAATATGTTAAACCAGTATATTTTCCTTTGTGTTTACATCCTGGTACACATATTTCATGTGAATAGAAGCATAAAGCATTCATGCAACCTCAAGGTAATTTCTTTGTATAGTTTTGTACATATTTCTTATTTAATTCTCATTCATCCCTTGGATTAAATTCCACAAGTTCATAATGATTTCTTAATATAATCTTAAAAGTCAACAGTGAGCCTCAACAGGTTTGGAAATTCATTCTCCAGGCTTTAAACCAGTGCTTCCTAAACAGGCCCCTAGAGGAAACTAAAGAATATGATGTGCGCTGACAGTGGGGGAGGAATTCTTCCCTGTGCACATAAACTGTGTTGCCTAAGCATTAAACAGACTTCAACAAGTTCCTACCTTTCCAGGACTTCTCAGAGCCTGCAACATGCTAATGTATATTGCTAATATCCAAGAAGGGAATATAATATGAAACATTTCCCGAACATCTTTGACCATGGAAACCTTAGAAAAATGAGTATCACTGAAAAACTGTGCTTCTACTGAATGTAATTTGGGAAATGCTGGAAATTTTTTCCAAATAAGTCTACTTTTGAAGAACTTCAGAAAAGAGATTTCTAAAAATGTCCACATAGAAACCATGGCTTTTACTTTTCTTACTAACATATGCTACTCACTGTTCCTTCTTCTTAACATTCAAGGGAAAAAAGGAACATTTAGTGCCCATTAACCCCCTAAAGGCAAGTGTGCCTTCATCTTTTCTTTCCACTGAATAACTCTAATTCCTTTAAGCTTTCTTGAGAGGTCCCATTTTCAAACTTTTGAGTCACCCTTCACTGTTCCTGAATAATCTACAGTTTGTATTTGACTTTCTTAAAGATGGTAACCCTGAACTTTGAAAGTAAAACTATAAAAACAAATAAATTTTTTCTCCATGATTCCTAATTATTAAGAGAGCTCAGGATCATGTTAATTTCATTTTTTAAAATAAACGTTTTATATTATACACCGCCCAAGAAAGATCGCATACTAGATCTGCGATCCCAGAATGGTATAGCCCAGAATTTGGGGAAAATTTTCTGAAGAAAGTTGGCAGGTCTCTCTTTTGGTTCTTTCCTTCATTTCATAGTTTTTTTTTTATACTTAGGGTTTTTTTTTATTATTGTGTAATTTGACTTAAATTAATAGTGCCAGAGAAAAAGTGAGGGGAAACTAAACAAAACAACACTGAAGAGCTGATAAGGAGGTTACTTAATTCATCATTTCTCACTAGAATCCCTATAACAAGGAATTATCACAAACTGGAGTTGTAGAAGATAAAGATGTAATTTGTGATAATTTTTATGTAGTTTTAGTAGGAAAGACAACATGTATAAGACTCAGTTTTTTCATCACCTTATTTAAACTCTACTCCTATCTTAACCAGGAAATTGAATTTCTGTTATAGAAACTTCACTGCACAAAACATGTATGAATACAAGGTATAAGATTTTCTCCATTGTCAAATAAATAGGTTTTTGGTTTGGAAATAGAGTCCAAAGGAAGAAAAAAAATTAACACTATTAAAATGAAATTTATCTCATAATAACCAAGTGATCAAAGGTGTATTCCTATTTTCTCAAGAGAACAATATATTCATATGCACCTGCTATAACTGCCAAACTAATGAATCCTTGAGGACTAGGTTCCTCTCTTTATTATAGTAAATCTGCAGTGTTAAAAACAAAGTCCAAAATACCAAACTTCATTATCAATGGGGACTAGATATTTGGGAGCTCAGTTTAAGGGCTGAAATAGAGAAGGAAACAGGCTGTTCAACTGGCAGTTGGTGGAAAATACAGAGTTGATGGTGGAGATGATGGTGGCTGCAGGATGGCAGCACAAGTGTGTGTTATGGGGGTGGAGGAAAGTGTGAAGGGGTGGGGATGGTGATGATCAAAGTAAAGGCATTAGCAGAGGCCAAACCAAGGACAATGGTGGCAGGAACAGCACTGGAGAAGACAAAGATGGTAGCTCCTGTGTTACACTTGGCATATTATGGTCTGGGGGTAAGATTTAAAGGGCATCAAAAGTGAGTAGCCAAACAAGAGGAAAGTCCAATACACTAAATGAAGAATCAAATCAGAGCAGGAAAAGCCAGCTACAAGCTGAGAACCAGAGAGCACAACTGGGATTAGAAATAAAGGTTCAACAGTAAGAGGAGTGCTGGATAAATTCCAGCACAAGTTTTATTGCAACTTCAACTGTCATTCATTTATGTTCCTGAAAAAGCCTTATCTTCCCTCATCCCACTTTAAAAGGTTTCTGATCAATGTATGCCATGGGGTCCTCATATAGGAGTGAAGGTCAAAGAGTAGCTATTGCCACAGTAAGCACGGTGGCATTGGCGGTGACAGGTGATAACCAGCAGCTGAGAAGCTGGCTATCGTAACTGGGAAAGCAGGAGCTGAGAAGCAACACAGAGCAAAACTGAAGCTATTTCAAATATAAGTACTTTCTAGACAGATCACATCTTAAGAATCTTCCTTAGGTTTCCCACTTTATTTCTATATCCAAGAACTTAACAATCAAATGTGTTACACAGTGTTTCTAATTGCTATTACATGCTGTGTCAGTCATTCAGGAACCAGAATCCAAACTAAGATTTTAATGCAGAACCACTGATAGAGTTATGGGCAGGGTGAAGGAAACCAGAAAGGAATGTTGCAGCACCCAGAGAATAGCAACTGAAAGAGGCATTTCCCTAGGGCACTTGTTGCCCTAGGGAAAGAGGAAGAAAAAAACAAAAACAAAAACAAAAAACAGTGTTACTGGAGTACAGTTAGAGCTGGAGGCATGGACCTATGCCAAGGTCGCAGTCCATAGTCATGGGAGGATACAGGCACTACTAGAAACCATGGCACACGGTGGGAAAGAATGGCGAAAAAATAACCCAAACTCTCTCTCTTACTACCCTCCATTCCTGTCATTGACTTGCCTGTGTTTAAACAGGAAGCTAACTGTCAAGGCAGCTTGGGTAAATGCTCATAGAAGACAAGGTCAGCCTTCTAGGGCACAGAACAAGACAGAGAAAGGCAGAATGTAGATGTGGATAGGGCAGGGTCACAAACAGATAATAAGTAATAGATACATTACAGCATTACTGGGACACAGTTAAACCATCCCTAGAAATGAATTCTCCTGGCCACAAATATAGAGATCTCCTCATTTGTCTTCCCTATAGCATGAAATCCTCAAATTATGAGACACAGGTCATGAGTGGTAGGAAATCCAGAGTTATTAAAATATATTCCAGAACTCCTATGTGTGCCATGTGTTATTTGCAAAGGAATGGGAGCAGCTAATCACAGCAAAGAGAAAATGTGTAGTGAGTAGCAGTCTTTGTTTGCTTCTAAATACTGTGAAATAATTTGAATATTGGGAAATATATCTAGATGTTTTCATTAGCATTTTGAATAGTAACGATGAAAAATTATTTTGCTTTCAATGAGGGTCATTTTTTTTTTAATCTTTAAAACCTTTATTTTTTTAAATATGAAATTTATTGTCAAATTGGTTTCATACAACACCCAGTGCTCATCCCAACAGGTGCCCTCCTCCATGATCATCACCCACCCCCCCTCCCTCCCACCCCCCATCAACCCTCAGTTGTTCTCAGTTTTTAAGAGTCTCTTTTAAGAGTCTCTCCCTCCCTCTCTAACCTTTCTTTCTTTTTTTTTTTCCTTCCCCTCCCCCATGGTCTTCTGGTAAGTTTCTCAGGCTCCACATATGAGTGAAAACATATGGATGGTATCCGTCTTTCTATGACTTATTTCACTTAGCATTAACACTCTCCAGTTCCATCCACGTTGCTACAAGGGCCATATTTCGTTCTTTCTCATTGCCACATAGTACTCCATTGTGTATATAAACTACAGTTTCTTTATCCATTCATCAGTTGATGCACATTTAGGCTCTTTCCATAATTTGGCTATTATTGAAAGTGCTGCTATAAACATTGGGGTACAAGTGCCCCTATGCATCAGTACTCCTGTATCCCTTGGGTAAATTCCTAGCAGTGCTATTGCTGGGTTATAGGGTAGATCTATTTTTAATTTTTTGAGGAACCTCCACACTGTTTTCCAGAGCGGCTGTACCAGTTTGCATTCTCAGTGTGGGTCATTTTATAGCAAAGGCTATAAAATAATCATTTCTTTTTTTTTTTCTTTTTTTTTTTTTGGCGAGTGCTGGATTCACTTGGGATTTGATGAGTTGATTTAAAAGGGGAGTTTTAGACATGCTCAAAAGTAAGAATGACAAAAAAGTAAGAACAATACTGCTAGTAAGGGAGATCATGTGTTGTTTGACTTTGTCTTTGTCTTTTAGGTTTGTCAGTTTCTTAATAATAGTTATAATGAGCAATACCAGTTTGGTACTGGTGTTTCCGTCTAACCCCAAAGCCACTATTTTCTCCTCATAATATCTCTCCCTCATTTAAAACGTTAGCCTCCTTTCTGGACTGAATGCATGGCATGGACTATACATTTCTCCCTAAAAATGACTTTCTTTTATTGAACTGATGCTGAAATATTACAAAATAATGTTTCAGTGAGCATGGGGTTTTTATATGTATCTATACTATTTTAAAAGAGGATCTAACTTTATAACATAAAACACCATATATTTAAAGTGAAAATAACAGCTTAAAAGGCTAAAGAAATTTTTAAAAATAAAATCAACTTTTCTATGGCAGATGATGGGGATAGAAGGAGGAAAAATGTGCGAAATAGTGGCTTACACTCAAAACACCCTTAAAGGATTATGCCAGTTTATGAAAACCATACCATAGATTACATGGAGAAAACTATTAAAATTATCTGACAAAAAAAAAATCCATGGAACAAAAGACGTAATTCATGAGTAGAGAGGACTGTTAAGAAACAAAACTGCTGTTTTCCGTGGGAGCCTTTGTTGTTACTTTTCTAACACTTCAGTGGCTGAAAGGAAATCAAACTGGGAGAACTTACTGCCAGTCCAGTGAGCCCTGGGGGATTTGTCACAAATTTGGAACCTGAGTGGCCTCAAGCATCACAGCTCTGGTCCTCAGAAGTGACAGAAAGCAAAGGGACCAACAGAGAAAGTGGAGCATTAGTTATGCAGAATTGAACACCAACATATTTGAAATTATTGGGCAAACTTCAGGCCCCCTTTTCAGTTTCACATTAGACCAAACGACCAAATAATTTCCTCCCAAACATGTGCTATACTTAGGAGCTTACAAGGAACAACCACTATTTTGTAGCTATTCACAGGTAATTCTGAACTTACTCTTGCCTGGAAGAAAGCTTCTTAAACACTGAAAATTGGATAAATAACTAAAAGCAGAGTAGCTCTTCAACTCCTTTTAGATGATTTTATATAGTGTCATTTTACTAAAAACCTAAGAAAGGATAGGAACATTCAAGGAACTTAGCTCTTAGTCTCAGAGAAATGAACATCAACAGACTCTTGTGGAAGTAGATTATATAGAGTGCAGTTGACTTCAACCACACGATGCTCTCCAGTCCCTGAATTCTAATCTCCTCACTAGAAAACATACCTGTTTATCTCCACTTGGAACAAAAGTGAACTAGTTGAAACATTTACTTAAACACTATTTCACTCTAAATCAGTGTTTCTTAAATGAGGCCCATGGACCTGGAATCACCTGGAGTGTTTGATTAAAATGAAAATTCTGGGGCCCCTGGGTGGCTCAGTTGGTTAAGCCTCTGACCTCGGCTGAAGTCATGATTTTGTGGTCTGTGAGTTCAAGCCCCGCGTTGGGCTTTGTGCTGACAGCTCAGAGCCTAGAGCCCGCTTCAGATTCTGTGTCTTCATCTCTCTCTGCCCCTCCCCTGCTCATGCTCTGTCTTTCTGTCTCTCTCAAAAATAAATAAATTTTATTTAAAAAAAAAATGCAAATTCCTAGCCCCTATACATAGGTAATTCATACGCATGTTAAAATTTGAAAACCACTGCTAGAAAGAGCTCGTGTATTATTTCAGGAGCAAGAACATGAAAATTACAATCTACTTTGCTATGCTGTTGTTAACTTTAGAAGACTTTAGGAAATGAATGGAAACTTGAGGAAGGAATCTATTGATTAATTCAAGTAGGCCTAAAATTGTCTAATATGAATCAATAATAACAAATTGTTTTATTTTCATAATTCCCCATCCTACCTAGTCTTACCTTCTGGTTAAGGATTTTGGATTAAAATCAATTTTAGAATTCTTTGTAATTGTATATTTTCTACTTCTATATGTGGAAATTAATGTTATAGGAAAAGTCCAATTACATACATATGAAGAAGCAAAATGACCACTATTTAAAGATAAAATTATAATTCCAAATTGAAAATGATTAAATCTATATATAAGAGTTGGAGAACTTGGTTAGTTACAAATTAAGCATTCAACATATAAATAAAACTTTCCTAATATACCAAAAATTAGATGAAAATAGAAAATAAAATAAATGTTCACAATACAAACAAAAACACAAGATGGCTAAGAATCTAACAAGAAAACTAACAACAAAGTATAAAGTTTACTGAGGGACATAAAAGATCTGACTCTTGGAGCACCTGGGTGGTTCAGTCGGTTAAGCATCTGGCTCTTGATTTTGGCTCAGGTCATGGTCTCATGGTTCGTGAGTTTGAGCCCCACATCCAGCTCTGCACTGACAGTGCAGAGCTGGCTTGGAATTGTACCTCTGTCTCTCTCTGCCCCTACCCTGCTTTCTTTCTCAAAATAAATAAACTTAAAAAAACATAAAACAAATAAAAGATCTCTCTTCCCACTCCCTTATTTTCCTTATTAAACAATTAAGTAATCAGGTAAGGCAGAGGAAAGACAGCATCCTCATGGGACAAGGAAGGAGCCCAAAAGGGCCAAGAGCAAGGTGTCAAACCCTGGCAGGGTGAGGAGGAGTTTAACAGGGATGCAACCCAGTGTGGGGAGTCAGAAGATGAGCAAGGTGAGGAGGGCATCCATAGAGGGACAAGCCTAGACATGGACTGTCAGGGCCCAAACTGGCTGAGGAGGGTGTCCGCACAGCAGGGAGGCTAGTGAGGACTTTCAGAGCCCAGGTGGCATAAGGAGGACATCTATTCAAAGCAAGGAGTACTGGCAGCAATAGGAGATTGGTTTCATGCAGAACACTTGATCAAATGAGTAAATATCTTTAAAATGCTGGGAGACTCTTAAAAACTGAGAACAAACTGAGGGTTGATGGGGGGTGGGAGGGAGGGGAGGGTGGGTGATAGGTATTGAGGAGGGCACCTTTTGGGATGAGCACTGGGTGTTGTATGGAAACCAATTTGACAATAAACTTCATATATTGAAAAATAAAATAAAATAAAATAAAATAAAATAAAATAAAATGCTGGGAGCTATGTTCCCAGTAACAGATAACAAATTTGCAAATATGGAAAGGGAGAAAACCAGAATGAATTCTACGCTGTTTGATCAGAATTTGAAGTATTAATGTAAACTCACTGCTTTAAATAGGTAGAAAGATATGGAAATATTTACATAGCTGTGTGTGAACATGTCCATTGAGACATGTCCCAGCTCTGTCCATTGAGAAGTCTAGAAGGAGTCATGCCCCAATAGTAATAATTCACACCCAGATTCTGGCTTTTAAATATTATTTTCCTCTAAAAGGGAACAATCACTCCTGATTACTTTTTAAATACAAGACCAAAGCCACACTCTATGAAACAAATAATTCATTAGCTGGACTTCATTAAAATTAAAAACTTCTGCTCTGCAGAACATTCACACTGTCAAAAGAATAAGAAGACAAGCTACAGACTGGGAGAAAATATTTACAGAAGACATATCTTATATAAAGGACTACTATCCAAAATACACAAGGAACTCTTAAAAGTCAACAATAAAAAAACAAACAATTGGGTTACAAAAATGGGCCAAAGACCTTAATAGACACCTGACCAAAGAAGATATGCACATGGCAAATAAACACAGGAAAAGATGCTCCACATAATATATCATCAGAGAAATACAAATTAAAACAACAATGGGATACTACTACATATCTATTAGAAAGTCCAAAATCATTACACTGACAACACCAAGTGTTGTTGAGGATGTGGCACAACAGGAACTCTCACTCTTGGCTGGTGGGAATGCAAAATGATACAGCTACTTCGGAAGACAGTTGGTCAGTTTCTTACAAAACCAAACATGGAAAAGGAAAAACTTAGGAGACAGTAAAATGATCAACAGTTGTCAGAATTCAGCGAGGAGAGAATGATGAATAGACAAAGCACAGAGGGTTTTTAAAGCAGTAAAACTACTCTGTATGATACTACAATGGTGAATATGCATCATCACACATTTGTTAAAACCCACAGAATGTACAAAACCCAGAATTAATCCTAATGTAAACTACGGACTTTGGGGAATAATAATTTATCAATGTAGGTTCATTGAATTGAACAAATGGACCACTCTGGTGGAGGATGTTGAAAATGTGGGAAGTTATATATGTGTGGGGCAAGAGTATATGGGAACTCTCTGTACCTTCCACTGAACTTTCCATTGAAACTAAAACTGCTCTAAAAGTTAAAATACATTTTATATAAAAAAAAAAATTCATGCAAAAACTATTTACCAAAATGGAAAAAAATCTAACAGATGTTGATTTCATCAGATTTGTCAATAAATGTGCAAATAAAAACATTTATATATATGAAATATTTTGTATATTACAGGTATCCTCCACTTTTCAAAGGTTCATGTTACGGCAATTCACTTTTACGAAACACCAACATTAGTACTTGTGTTCATTAACCAAAAGGAATCTGAAAAGGATTTTTGCTTTTACGAATAAAAGGAAAGGTGAAAGCTCTCACCTTTTATTCGTAAAAGCGAAAGTAACATTCACTGTTTGATTTGCAGTGAGCCATTACAGAAGCCACAGGTCCATAGCAGCGAGAGTAGCCCCACCAAGCTCCTTCCCCAGGAACTACACTCAGCATGAAGCATCACCATGAACTGTGTGAGCATCTGAACATTATCTCAATTTATTTTGTTTATTCATGAGTAAGATGTATCCTAAGGTATCAGAAAAGCCTACAAGAGGTTATTTTTGGGGTCTGGGAACACTAAAAAAAATTTTCCACTCCATTAATGGTAATGCTCCTTCACTTAATGCCATTTAGGCTTACAAAAAGTTTCATAGGAACGCTCTACTTTCAGCTAGCAGGGGAAACCTGTATCTATATTGGCTAGATTTGATAAGAAAACTAGCATGACTAAAACCAGATATTAGCTTCGTACTTGCCCCAAAACTGCTCTCTTCCCTAAGGAAACAAAATGAAGTATAAATAACCAAAAGAAGAAAAAGGAAAAGGAGGAGGAGGGAAAGGAGGAGGAGGATCAAAAGGAAACAGGGCTCCTTGGTGAAATGCTTGGTTCCAGGACAGAAGTGAAAATGCAAGATTAACTTGGAACATCTTACTGTGTCAGAAAGCAAGGTATTCCTCCAAGCATGGTAGGGACATGCCATCCACCCTGAAGTGCTCCCACTAATCAAATATGGGAAAACTGATCTGAACACAAAAAGAAAAATGAGAGTCACATAACCTATTAAATAAAAGTGAATATCTTGAGCACTTCCTGATTTTTTAAAAATTAATTAATTAATTAAAAGTTAGCTGGGAATGGAATATTTACAGTGTTAAGGTATCTCCTTCAAAATACTTTTTAATTACAAAGGGGAAAAGAAGAACTTTACAGGGAAGGAGACTGGCAAACATCACTTTAATCAAGTGCCGCCACTGATGATGCAATGGGAAGAGCGCGGCATCACTTCCGTGATATACCTCCCAAAGACGCATGCGCTAAAGCTAAACACTAAGACCAAACAAACACAAACTAACAGACTACCAAACAACTGCCCTATATTCCTTAAAAGTACCAAGGTTATGAAGTCAAAGAAAGATTGAGAAACTACATCAGGTTGAACAAGGTTAAAGAGACAAGGCAACTAAAAACAGGATTCTAAACTGAACCCTTTTGTTATTTATAAAGGATATTATTGGAACACTGGACAAAAAACTAACAGGGTCTGAGAATTAGATAGAGTCATGTATCAACCTTAATTTCCTGATTTTGATGGCTGTATCATGATTAAAAAGAACAATGTCTGTATTTTTAGGAAATGCACAATAAAGTATGTGATGGGAAGATGGGCAACTTACTTTCACATGGCTTAAGATAAAAAAAGCCATTCGTATTCTGCTTGCAACTTTTCCATAGTAAGATTGTTTCAAAATAAAAAGTCTTTAGCAAAAATTATTTGAAAAATGTGATAGACTGGGTTCCTGATTCTGAAAATTCAACAGTACAAAGATTATTTAAAATTTGCTTAATAAAATCCAATACTATTACTTTTAACTTATCCTACATTACAACTGAAGAAAGAGTGGACACGATAGTAAGAAAATATTTGAAAAATAAGACTAATACACAGGACCTGTATTGCTCAATATTATAAAGTATGAAAAATTTATAATAAACTAAAACAATGGAGAACTTTTCCAAATAAACAGATTAATGAAACTGAAGAAAAAGTCCAAAAGATGCAAGTACATGTAAGTATTTTGCACATAATAAAGAAAACATTTCAAATTAGTATGGAAAGATGGGCTCATCAATACTGCTATTTAGAATCTTATCTCCTATTTCACAACAAAACAAATTCCAGATGAAATGAAAATTTAGTGGTAAAAAATTCAAAACATAAAGGTATCTAAAGAAAATATAGATTAATATGCATATAACTGACATCACAGAACCTAAGCTTGATGTCAAAGAAAAAACCATAAAGGGGATCTATATTCCCAAAAACAGAATAAACAGACAGTAGATTAGAAAAATTAGGCAAGTCTTAAAATATGGAGTTCATGTGGCAAATAAATATATTTTCAAATGTTTAAATCATTAGTAATCATAGTTCTGCCAATTTAGGCAATGAGAGAAAAGACTACACCTACTGGATTGCTAATATTATAAAGACTGTAATGTTAGTATTGAAGAGGGCACCCTGAATTTTTGCCAGAGGGATTATATATGGCCACCACTATTAGGGAGGACACATTGCGAATATTTATTCAAAGGACTGAAAATGTGCATATCCCCCCAAAAATAAATAAATAAATAATAAATACTTTAAAAATAAAGAAAATGTGCAAATCCTTCACCCAAAAAATTCCCCATCAAGAATTGTTCATAAGGAAATAATCAACTGTGCAATGTATATGCAATGCTTCTTGCTGATAATAGGAGAAAAAGCTAGAAACAATTGTACAAATCAAGTAATTAGGTGTTAAAGTATGTCATTAAAACAACCAGCTAATAATTATGTCATCCAGTATTTGGCATATAATTACAAGAAATGAATGTATGACAGAGCATTAACAGATCATCTTTGTATTTAAAAGTGTGTGTGTGGATACACACACATTTTCAAATGCTGTACACACATAAACTCTCAGAGGGAGAAAATTAGTAAAAGAAAGTCAAAGAAAGAAAATGGATAGGTAAAAGTAGTTATATCAGGGTGACAGGATTCTAGGGTTTTTCTTTCTACCTGTACAACTATTTCTTATCTAATTATGATTAAATGAGCATGTGTTTCTTATTTAATAAAAATAATAAAAGTTATAAAAGTTGTGGGGAACACTTAATCTGAAAATTCATAAGGAGGGAGAAAATTTATCAAAAAAAAAGTTTAATGAAAGAAGAAATGAAACATCTAAAAAATGTAGTTACTTTTTCATATTTCACATTCTTTTCATATTTTGTATTATAATATCTGCCTTGCAATCTCTGTGTAGCTCCATTTAGCTACAAAATAACTATATAACTGATAGAGATCCAACATCACATATTTAAAACTGCAAGTCATTGTTGCAAGCAACCTGTTATAAATTTTTACATTACTCTGTAGTATAAAATATAAAACTAAGCAACCCAAAAGAATTAGCATTAGTATTTGATAAATATTTTCTAAGACAGAATTTAAATCTATATAATGATAAAATATGAATTACTAACTTCATAAAGAGACTGATTGTTTCCATAAAATTAGGAACGCTTCTATGATTCAGATAATTAAGCAAAATAGGAAAACACTTTTTAAATATAAATAATTTAGAGAATTCAGTTGAATATCATATCAAGAACTATTTTAAATAATTGTAGTGAACTTTTAAGTGTCTAATTCTATAGTCTTAAAAGGGAAGAACACCAATTTAAAAAAAAAAATGCATCAGGGACGCCAGGGTGGTTCAGTCACTTAAGTGTCTCACTTTCAGCTCAGGTCATGATCTCATCGTTTGTGAGTTTGAGCCGCACGTGGGGCTCTGCACTGACAGTGAGGAGCCTGCTTGGGATTCTCTCTCCCTCCCTCTCTCTCTCTTTCTCCTCCTCTCTCTCTCACTTTATATTTATATTTCCACTCTCATTCTCTGTCGGCCCCCTCCCCGCCCCCTCAAAATAAATAAATAAATAAACTTTTTTTTTTAAATGCATCAGAAAAATTACTTTTAATTTATTTACTACTGCCACAAACTCTTTTAGACATTTATAGGATATTTAAATGCAATGAACATAAGTGACTAATACAAACATAACTTGTGTGGCCACAGGGAATACCTTGTGACATGGAAGAATATGTCCTAATAAATATCTAATACATAGGTTATCTTCTATAAAAAAACAAACAACACAAAGTACTAATTCCAAATAAGGGATTCCCAAGGTCACCAGTGTGTAATCACAAATAATCTTAATTTTACAATTATAATAGCATACATTGACATGGAAATAGGTGTTAAATTAAAGCAGACAGGTGACAATGTTACAGTTCAACCCATGGTAACAAAAGAATTTATTAGAATTAGAAATCCCAAGAACATATTTGTGGACTTCAAAATAAACACTTGGGTTTTCTTCTATCTCTTTCAAAGTGCATTAGACCCACTTCAACTATATATTTTAAAGTGATATAATCTTTGTGCTTGAACCATGCCAGTATCTATTTAATCATATTAAATTCCAAAGGATATAATTATTATTTGCATCCATGTATCTTCTCACCCCTCATTTCCAATACTGACTCCTACATATCCTGGTATGATATCCAAATAAGGAATAACATATTGTTTTGAAAGTAAATTTTTACATGGCTTTTCCCAGGCAAAGTCTCAAGGGTCCCAAAGACCTGACAAGGGTCTGCTTTGTGATCAAAGGAAATACTCTTTTTTATTTTTTTTAATTTTATTTATTTATTTTGAGAGAGAGACAGAGAGAGCAAAGGGGGAGGGGCAGAGAGAGAAGGAGAGAGAATCCCAAGCAGGCTCCTCCCTGTTGGCGTGAAGCCCAATGCGAGGCCTGAACTCAGGAACCCTGAGATCATGACCTGAGCCAAAACCAAGAGTTAGATGCTTAACCGACTAAGCCACCCAGGTGCCCCAACGGCAATAATTTCTTAACTGAAGCAATCATTGAGTAGTTTGGAAAACAGAGGAAGTGTGAGTCAAGGAAGAGATTTTATGGAGAGGAAGAAGCTGTCCCTTGGTGCCTGTTTTTCCTTTGGTTCTTTAATGGCATCTCTGATGTTGGGCTATCGTGGAAAGAACAGAAGGAAATCAAACCAATGAAAGGCCACATATTCTATATCCATTATCTCATTTAATCCTCCCATACTAAGAGGAATGTATTTTTATTTCCACTTTATAGATGAAGGATGAGGCTCAGAGGGATAAGGAGCTTACGGAAGGTTCATAAATTCGGGGGACAGAATGTCTATCTTGGGCATTTATCTTTGCTTACTCCTTTGGTGATCTAATCCAGTCTTGGGGATTAAATACTATCTGTATGCCAACAACTCCCCAACTCCAGCCTCAGCTGCTCCCTTGATGCTCACACCAGGCATGTTCTCACTGTAGGAATTTGGCACTGACTGTTGTTCCCTCCACCTGCAATGCTCTTCTCCCCAGTACACCTATGGATTGCTCCTTTACCTCCTTTAAGTCTTTTCCAAACCACCAGTTAATGAGGCTTACTCTGACCATCTGATTTTGAATTCAAACTAATACCTTCCCTCCCCAACATTCCCCACACCCCTCCTCTGCCTTATTATTTTTTCCATGGCACTTATCATCTTTGAGCACATTATACAAATTATTCACTCATACTGTTTATAGTTTATCTCCCCCAAAGTAGGACATGAGTTCCATGAGCATAAGGATTTTTGCCTGTTTAGTTCACTGGTGTAGCCCAAGAGACTAGAATTGAGCCTGGCACCATAAATATCTTTGACAAAATGAATGAATCAATCTAACTTTAGATTCTAGCCAGTTTTCACTATTAATCCTATCTTACCACACTTCTTCCTCCTTGTCTCTTACTAAGGAGGATTTTACACTTCGTTTAAATATCCCTGGATTGATCACCACAAATTCCATAAACATCTGATTATTCAACTGCAATGGAAACTTCATAAAAAACGTGCCATGAGTTAGCCAATCCAAATCAAAATATGAAAATGTATTCATCCTCCACTGAATTTTTATCAGCCATTTTTTCCAGAGATTCCCATCTTGATGTCTAAATTCTTTATCTTATATGAATCTCAAGGAATAAGAATGTATGACCCAAAGAACAAAATAAAAGTAAAGTGGTGAAGTATGAAAAAACCTGGTGAAAAAAATAGTAGAGTGAAAAATAAATGCAAAGATAAACCAGAAAAGTTATTTACAAAGCTTATCAACAAAAATGTATGCCCATGATATGGAAATTAATGTTTCAAGATCTGGATCACGAAAAAAAATCTACAAAACCATGATGAGAATAAAAGATAAAGGGTAGTAGTCACATCACCAGGAATATTTAGCCTATCAAGTTGCTGGTAAAAGGTATCACAGGGCACCTGGGTGGCTCAGGTGGTTAAGCGTCCAACTTTGGCTCAGGTCATGATCTCACAGTTCGTGGGTTCGAGCCCTGCATTCAGCTCTGTGCTGACAGCTCAGAGCCTGGAGTGTCTTTAGATTCTGTGTCTCCCTCTCTTTCTGCCCCTCTCCACTCATGTTCTCTCTCTCTCTCTCTCTCTGAAAAATAAATAAACACTAAAAAAAAAAAAAAAAGGTACCAGAAACGTTCCGGGAAAGCATGCCAGTATCTGTCCGTGAAAAGTAGAGTTAAGAATGAAAGGCAATGAACCTTTACTGAGGTATCAATAACATACTGCACATTTAGCAACATATTGATGCTCAAAGAAGTTAGTTAGCAGAGATCATAAAATGGCCAGAAATAGAGAATGAATTAGAAACCATTTCTATCTCATTCTAAAGCTTACTCAGGCAATCCAGAAAGTAATACCTGTTCTCTGCTATAGGCCGAAGCAAAACTTTTTGGAGCCAAATAGCAAAGACAATTGGGGCTTAAGAAGAAAGAAAGAAAAGAAAAGAAAAGTGGGGGGGGGGGGACGCCTGGGTGGCTCAGTCAGCTGAGCGTCTTGACTTTGGCTCAGGTCATGATCTCACACCTCCTGAGTTCCAGCCCTGCATCGGGCTCTGTGCTGACGGCTCAGAGCCAGGAACCTGCTTCAGATTCTGTGTCTCCCTCTCTCTCTGCCCCTAACCCACTTGTATTCTGTCTCTGTCTCTCTCAAAAATAAATAAATATTTAAAAAAATTTTTTGAAAAGGAAAGAAAGAAAGAAAGAGAAAAAGAAAGAAAGAAAGAAAGAAAGAAAGAAAGAAAGAAAGGGAGAGAGAAAGAAAGAAAGAAAGAAAGAGAAAGAAAGAAAAGAAAGAAAGAAAGAAAGAAAGAAAGAAAGAAAGAAAGAAAGGGAGAGAGGGAGGGAGAAAGAAAGAAAGAAAGAAAGAAAGAAAGAAAGAAAGAAAGGAAGGAAGGAAGGAAGGAAACACTGCATTACCATGCTACAGGTCCAAAAAAATCCATGCTTTTGTTTGTCTTAATACCCCATTCCAGGACTCCAATAACTGGTAAACCCCTACTCTTCTTTAGAGACTGAACTGAGGTGCCCCTATCACATTATCACTGATCATCACTGCATAGCATTTAATACCCTGTCTATGCAAACCTACCAGCAGCAGAGGTTGAGAAAAAGTCTTCCAGTAGAATGGCAACAAACCACCGGGAGAGGCAGTGGAATGGTCCAACAGTCTTTCAAACATTTACTGAGAACCCACCAAGGCTAAGCTCTCAATCTGCTTGATACTAGGAATACAGGGCAAAAAACCACAAGTCCTCCTGTCTTAGTCTATTCAGGCTGCTATAACGAGATACCACAGATTGGGTGGTTTAAAATAACAGAAATTCCTCAGTCTGTAGGCTGGAAATCTGAAATCGGTGTGCCAGATTGGTTCAGTGAGGGCCCTCTTCCAAGTCACAGACTTCCTGAATCCTCACAAGGAAGAGGCAAGTGAGCATTCTGGGGACTCTTCTTAAGTCTCATGATGAATTCACCTCCCAAAGACCCCACTTCCTAATACCATTACACTGGGATTTCAACATACAAATGTTGGGGGTAGGGAAACATAAACATTTGGACTGTTAGAACCTCCCTTTCATGGCATCTGGATAGAATGAGAAAGGGAGATCTCAATGGGCTGCAAAAACTCAGAGCAACATTTGAGAGGGCAGCCTTGGGCATGGCACATGGCTGGGAGGGACTCAAGGCCAATAAAATATCCAATGCTGGGGCAGACATGGTGACAGGGAAGTTGGAAGATCACAAAGATAAAAAGTTAGCTTGAAGATGGGCTGAGAGCAGGCAGCAAGACCTCAGTCTCTCAGGTAAGGCTCAGGGGCACATGCCCTGACAAAGTATCTATTTACAAGGAACCTGACAGATATCCATTTACCAACTGAAGAACAGTAAAATAAGAACGGGCCTCAGAAGTCAACCAAAGGTCAAATTATCACTTAACTTGTTGCATCCCCAAATTCCCGAGCTCTTATAAACCTATTTTATGCCCTTGTGCCCTCAGGAAGTAAAGTGGGATTTTCTATAGCTACAGCTATAGCTATTCCTATATAGCTATAGCTATAGCTATAGCAAAGCTATTGTACATTAGCTTTGGAAAAAAAAACGGTAGAGGCTGAGAATTAGGAGGGGTCAACAAAGACAAGGGTAAAAAATAAATTTTTCATTTATTACACTTCTAAGTATTTGTTTGGAAAACTGCCAAGTCATAAGCAACTGTAAGGAAAAAAAACTAATTGGCAAACAATAGTAGGTATTCAAAATGTATAAATAATATTTATAATGGTCTTTAAAAGAAAATTATCTAAGCTAATAATAAAGAAAAGAAGGAGAACAGATAGGGAAAATGTGGATAGGGCCAAGTACAAGGCAGAAAAGAAAAGGAGAAAAGAAAAATAAAAAGCAGATAATAGAGTAGAAAAAGAGAGACAAAGAGAAAAAAGAAACACCTCTTGCCCTTCTTTTTTGTAAACCATCTGTGAACCACTGGACTTTGTGTCCTCATGGCTATAATAAACATGGTTGGGGTCACAGAATGGGAAAGAGGTGTTCTCAGGATTCCCTCCTCTTGAACAAACAGGTCTGTCCATTACATGATGTTCATTGATCCTTCTGATGACAATATGACACAACAGATGAGTGCTGAAGGATGCAGCAATCCACAAAACTAACTAGATAGATAACAGATAGATCCCAATAATGCAATGCTAAATTCTGGGTCACCAAATTATCCAAGTGAAAAAAGTTAATGTACTTCCTGTACATTGTTAGCTATATAATACACAGATTTCAGTCTTTGATATTTTAAGTTATATACTTAGATAAATTGATGTGAGTGTGATATAGAAATACAGTGCTTGGACTTGAAGATCCCTTTCTGTGAAGTTCATGGGTTTATTATTTCCAAGATAAATGAACTCAGTAGAGTCAACCACAATAATCACACCTAGTAATAGCTAATCTTTATTTTACTATGGACTCTCATGTGTCAAGCTCCATACCAAGCACTTTATGTACACTCTCCTTTAGTCTTCATTACTTTGTAGTACACCAAAGGGAGACCTACCCTTATCTTCCTTCATAAATAAGGAAACTGAGGCATAGAGAGGCTAAATAGTTTGATGGTAAAGCTGGAATTCACATGTAGACTCCTCTTACTAAAAGGTCTATGCTCTGATTCCCTCCACTGCCTGTTAGATGGTGCCTTCTGCTCTGTTATATTCAACAGAATCCTATATTTATATAGAGCTTAATTGTATATAAAATGCCTTTTCAGACTGTGACCCATTCTAGCCTTACAACTATGCTATGAAACAGGCAAAGATACGTTGCCTTTCCCATTTTATAGGTAAAAACATTGAGATTCAGCCGGGTTAAGCAGCTGAATCTCAATGTTTTTTTTCCACCAAATCATCAACACATGGCAAAGTTAGAACTTTTATGTACATCATCCAACTTCAAGTCATGTACACTATCCACTGCATCAAGTTCTTTAACATCCTTCTTCTTCCAGAAACAAGCAAGATTTGTCTTCATACTGCTAAATTACTTGTTGAGGACTAAAAAAATAAGGATCAGAGAAAGAGATATAATGCCTGTCAATGGCCTGAAATAATCATCCTTCCCACCCCTGCCATCTTATTAGATTTAAATAGCAATCCTTATATAATAGAGAGCTATAAATTTGCCTGATTTGCAGACGACAAAGAAGGTTCTCTGAAAGCATTACTTGAATGCCCAGAATTTAACCATATACCACTGAGTTACTATAATTATTTGGAGGACTGTTAAATCTAAGTATTTGAAATCATCCTTTAATCTCAATTATTTTGCAAAACAAATGTGGTTAAGATACTCCAAATGTTCTGACTTTGCTTGATAAACATTGAGCCAAAGACCAAGGAAAAATCTTGCTCACTTTGCATTTTCCTCCCTGGTCTTCTTCTGGATCTTATTGTAAGATCTTATTCCAATTTGTTTGTTTAGAGGTCCCAGATGGACTTATTTGATAGAGGTTTTTCTATGTGGGTCTTAGGGCCTCTCCACTGCTATGTCCCAGGATCTCTTCCCATGTCAGACTGTTTCTTATTGTTTATCTTTTTAGGGCCTACACCTTCAGCCTTCTCAACATCACTCACTCCACTCCTTAGGGTCCTGCTCCAACAAATCTGACTTCATCGTGAGTGGTTGCTCCCTAAATTCTCCTTCTTTGCTCCCGCTAAAGACATAAATGTTGAGGGTGTTTTTCCTTTCAAGGCTTTACTCTTAATCACAAGAAAAGAAAGAGAAGATGGAACTAGTCATGGAGAAATTACACAGCTACACAATGCCCTTCTAATTTCTTATCTAAAACTCCTGATTTCCTTTGAGGAGGCAAACTGAAGCCTCCATGTACCCTCTGCTAATTCTGGGAAGATTACAAACAAAAGACCACTGATCCCTTAAATTTATTGGTATCCTAGCTGCCTGGGGATTGCTCTTTCTCTAGTCCAATCCAAATATAGCCATTTAATCATTCCTGGGTAGGACACTGGATCCTCTATTCACCCTATCCCTCGCCCTTGCCTAGCTTCTCGAGTATTACCAGTAAGAGGACCACTACAGACTGAATGTTTGTGGGCTCCCCACCACAATTCATATGCTGAAACCTAATCCCCAGTGTGATGATATTTGGAAGTGGAAACTTTGGAACGTGATTAGGTTATGAGCGGGGAGCCCTCATGAATTAAATTAGTGCCTTTACAAAAGAGACCCCAGGGAGGTCTCCTTCCCTTTCTGCCATGTGAGGACATAGCAAGAAGATGGCTGTCTATGAGCCAGGAAGTAGGATCTCCCCAGGCACAGAATCTGCTGGTAACTTGATCTTGGGCTTACAGCCTCCAGAAGTATGAGAAAAAAAATTGCTGTTTCAGCTGCCCCTCTTTGGTAATTTTGTTATGGCAGCCCAAGTGGACTAAGGCAAGTAGTATATACTATCTCCTTTGTCACACTCAAATCAATGTTCAGGCATTGCCCCCCTCTTTCTCTTACGCCAGTGATACAGCTACCATGTTGCTGCCAGACATAGCTTGGAGACAACAGTATGAGAACGACCACTTCAGGCCCTACATGCCCCTTTTGTCTGAGGGCTTTCTGTTCAAATATGTCACATCCCAAGGCAATCGAAGTATGGAGATGCCACTGAGGCAATGTGGAGGCACCCTCTTTGTGCAAAGCTCACGCCAACCTTTCTATGCCTTTGAGGGTGGCCTTGCACACCACTGCCACTACTGCTTTCTCCCTCACCTTCTTCCCAGAGAGAAGAGGTATTTTTCTACCTTCTTGCCTATGGGGTAGGCAGATCAACTGATATCTTTAGGTACAGGTCTTCCCAACTGACCCACTGTCCTAACACAGCACTTCTCTAGAACATCTGGGGGCTGAGGCTTCCTGAAGAAGTGCTAGTCCTGCGGACTCTTTCCTCAGTAATGGTACCTCTTGCTACACTAAGAAGTACTATTTTAAAAATTAAAATAAAACACACAGATGCAAGGATGGATGAATAAATACACAGAAAGTAGGTAGATAAAACAACCGAAAAATAAACTATATGTGCTCCTTTGCCTCCGAGGCAAATTTGTACACCTGAAGTCCCATAGGCAGGACATTTTGATCAGTCACATTGCATGCCCCTAACTCCCCACCACCCACCACTTCCCTCACAAATAGATTAGATATAGGCAGTTTGTCAGGGGAGCAGTTTGGCTGGGTGGCAATGCAGGAAAAGAATGAAAGGCTGTTATAAGGAAAGAAAGATAAGTACTGCCAGAGTCAAGTGCAACTAATCTTCACTCTCATTTTCTCCTTTCCATCTGTAGCACAAACCACAATAAATACTTTCCTGAAGAGAATGACTGTTATAAGGACAGGAACCTAAGAAAGCATTCTGTATCAATATTATGCACTGCAGACTTTATTGTAATCAGATCAACGAAGTGCCATTACATGAGCTAGTGGAGATCATTTTATTTTATAGAACATTCTTTCTTGTGATTATATATAATGAGATTTACCTGATTCTATCAGAGCTGGGGGGTTGAGGAGTATTAAGCATAAAGCGCTTTTGTTTAAAGAACTACAGCAATTCTGCCTGTCCAGTTTTTTTTTTATGATTTGAGTTAGAACTACTAAAGATAAACCAACCAAAGACCTAGCAATCTCCCGTCCAAGAACAGACAGTTGGAATCAATACATTTTCCTGAAATATTCTGTCAGAGTGGTAATTAAGAGAGTGTCCCCAAGACTGCATACATTTGACTGCTTCTTTATGAAAAAGGTCAGTGTGCTAATAAAGACACGTGCCTATTTTTCTTTAGGTGTACTAATTTTCTCTTTCCTGCTAGGGGACCCAAAGACACACTTATCTGATGTCTGTACAGCAACACTGCTTCTACTGATTGATAACAAATACTAGAGGAAATATGTACACGTGTGTATGCATGTGTGTCACAAACAGGGCCAGCAGAATGTGTTTGAGCACTGGCATGTGCATCCAAAGAGTTTATTCTTCATTTTTATTTTTGGTAGCATAATTTACATTACAAAAACAGTAAACTGGCATAAGTTTCAAACATACAAACTTGCTAATACTATTCTGTAGAGGGACAATGACAGGATCAGAGAAAATACCTCTTGCTCCAAATACAATTTTACATTTTGAAATATGATTTACTTTCTGGATTGCAGCCAGGCAATTACCATTCACAAATATTTCAAGTGGGAGAAATGAAGTGGTTGCTGCTAGTCCCATAATCTGGAATTGCTGCTAACAGATTTTATATATCATCAACTTTTCTGCCATTCTTTTTAGAAAATACAATAAAAATCTTAATATTTCTGCATTTCAACCCTTATAGTTAGCTTTGCTGATGCTTGAGACAAAACTGTGTAAGTGGCTCCCTCTGGTGATGCTACTAATATTCATTGTTGTTTTGTTTTATTTATTCTTTTTTATTCACAACCATAGATATAAACCAGATTAGCTGGGAAAAGTAAGTAAACTCATGGCCTGCATAACTACAGATGTCTCTTGGGATACAATTCCACTTGGAATCAAATTAGATGAAAGGTGACATCTTTCACAGTATAAGAATAGACACAGGAGAGCCTGGGTGGCCCAGCCAGTTAAGCTTCCAACTCTTGGTTTTGACTCAGGTCAAGGTTCTTGTTAGATCAAGCCCTGAGTCAGGCTCCCTCCCTCTCTCTCTATCTCTCTCCTGCTCATGTGCATGAGCTAACTCTTTCTCTCTCTCTCTCTCTCTCTCTCTCTCTCTCTGTGTGTGTGTGTGTGTGTTTCAAAATAAATAAATAAATAAACATAAAAAAGAATAGATACAATATCTTCCTTGCCCTTTTTTCTTCATTTAATATAAACCAAAGGAAACTGCAAAAGGTAAAAGAAAAATCATGTTCACTAAACCCTGGCCAAAGTCCCCAAGAAACTACTTAAATAATACTCAAAGATTTCATTTAAAGACTTCTAATGGACCTCCGAGGCCATCAGTCACCAGCCCAAAGCTCCACTTTAACCTATGACCTACATAGCAGTGATTAGAGCAAACATGGGGTCATAAAATGTCCTTTCCAAGAGGCAACCAAAGGCTCCAGAACAGCATTTCTGAATGACAACATCTCCTTCCATGGCTCTGATCCATCATTTTCTCTGACGACTGCTCTTTCAATATTAAGTCCTACCCAAAGACAGCCAATGTTTGAAATCAGGGCTCCCAAGTCAGTCACCACAGTTAAAGCCACAGGGATTTTTCTTAAGGCAATTTGCAGGCTCCTTCATGGTGATCTTGTCCTCCTTTCTGCCCAAGAGGCAGCACATCCTCCCTGATGTACTTCTCTAAAACAGCGTATCCTCTACCACCAGCCAGAATGTTAATGCATTATCACTCTGTACACTGAGAAAACAAGTGACCATATGTAGCCTATGCCAACGGAGCTGTAACTGTGAAGAACAATGGCTCTGAGTCAACAGCAGAATTAAACTACTCCCTCTTATGAAGCTCTTCTGAATATTTTAAGTGTTGCCTTGAAAGTGTGGGATTATGTGCAAGCATAAACATTAGCTTAATGTAATTTTTTGGTTTGGAATATGCCAGAGTTTAAAAATCAGAATTGAAATGCAGAAAATAACTTTGGTATAAATTTAATTTTTTCATGTGTGATTAAAACATGATTGAAGAGGCATACTTTATGTATAATTAAAGTTGCTTTGTAATTAAGAGATTTAAGCATGTATAGAAAATGATACAGCTTAGTTTGGAGATTTTACAAAGGCGCCTATTAAACACTCACTCCCTAGCAAGCCTATGACTCAAATGTTTCCACATCCTAATGCTGATAGAGTCCTTGAATTTTTTTAAAGCTGCCAATTTCACCATTTCTAAATGCTTTATCCTTCCTTCCATGTGTTAATAAAATAAAAACAGCCCTATCTTCCTTACATTAGGCAAGCGAGGAATATAGAACATTCTATATCTGAATTTCAAAGGCTCGGGGGGGGGGGGGGAAACAAGTATTCCCAGGACATTTGAGACAAGGTTTGACTTGTCTTTGCTGTCTTCATTGTGACTAGCACTGCACGGCACACAAAAAGTGTGGGATAAATGGTTATTATTGAGTGAGCAGAGAACGTGTTTGTGTACACGTGTGGAGGGTTATCATGATAACAAGAGCACTCAGAGACATTGTTTATGTGCCAAGCAAAGGTACTAAATACATTATTTCACTTAATTCCACAACAGCCCTACGAGGTTGACATTATCAACCCTATTGGACAGATACATAAACAAAATCAAAGAAAACCTGAAGGCTACAAAAAACCACATATTTTAATACTATCGTAGCAACAGGATCACCTTTGGGACTAAGAGCAAGACAGAGGTTTGTTTGCCTCAGTCTTGTTTATTTTATAGTCCTTTTCTCACACCGAAGTTTCTCAATCTCCCACCTTCTCCAGGGATTCCCTCCTGTCCTCCCTTTGGGGCTCTAAAGCATCCTTCTCGTTAACACTTGGCATGAACCAAGGTTCATCTCATTGGCAATGGTCCTGGTTTAAACTAATATTCCTGGCCTTCCCCATAAATGCCTATTTTACATTTCATTCATTTTAGATGAGTATCACATGGGGAAGGAAAGAATTCAGACAAATGTATTCATATAAATAAACGTAAACACTTATTATTCATGTAAACATTTTGTGTGTATATATACATATATATAACTGTTTTGCAAGCTTGTGTCTAGCAGAAAATTTAAAGGATATTGCAAACGATGCTCTTTATACTGTCTATATGTCCCTGATAGACTATTCCATTTCAGTGACTGGGACTTCTCTCTGCCCTGTAATAACATCACCTCACTCTTTCGTTATTTTCAGGTTTGCATAGTAGAGAGAGGGCCCCACGAGAGGTAGTTCTGTGGAGTTTCATGCTTCTTTGGAGTTTTAGAGAAGACCAGTGAGGGAACGACATTCTACACTGACTACTAGGACTATTCCCAGTGTATTTCTGACTAGCAGAGTCAAAATGCACCGATTCATGAGAAATTACAACCGTGTTTATGGAGTTGTATAGAAAACATGCTCATGCTTTTCTGATGCATTCTCTGTTCTCCAGCTGCTGGTTATTCTAAGCACTGATTCCTAAAATGAGCTGTTTTTACAAAAAGTGGATTGAAGGAGAGTCGGGAGGGACATGTTGATTTCATGTACAATTTAGTAGAAACAGAGGAATATATCTCACTTGAAATTGCACGTCTTAGGCCTTGGTAATATTATAATCCTTTAAGTAATGATGAGGATGATCTCTGGGTGTTAATAGACAGATTAGCACCAACTAGAACCTCTCTCCCTTAAGCAAATGGGACATTTTGATTATAAGTGTCCTGTAATCAGAAGTTCTGAAGGGACTGACTAGAGTATTATACTGAATGGGAGCATTGGAAAGATGTTTTGGGTGCACAATGTCTCTAGTACTTTCTGGGGAGAGGCTGCCCAGGTTAGAAAACAGTATCTGGGCAAGTTAGGATAAGAAGAATCTTGTTTGGTGACAACCAGTGATCTCAAATTGATTTAGTACTTTTTTTTTCTTCTTTTTCAAATTTTTATTTAAGTTCTAGTTAGTTAACATATAGTGTAATATTGGCTTCAGGAGTAAAATTAGTGATTCATCACTTACATATTCAAATTGATTTAGCATTAACCAGTTATATTACTTGACATATACTCAGAAAGTTATATTTTCCATTTTAAATAATTTAATTTGCTTTCTAGTTTCTTCTGATGTGAGTAATATGAACCAGTTTTCCTGAGGAAACTGATTATCTCAGGGGAAATACATAATTGACATTTCTGATTTGCAGAGGTCCTAAGCCAAACTACTGAACACAGAATGAGATGTACCTTTTCAATAAGCACCTTTCTTTCTCTTCTACAATAGTGCTTCTTAATGTGGGTTGTCTTATTTATTTACTTACTTTACTTTTGAAAAAGCGTAGAATGACCGATTACCTCTGCTACATGTCCTATTCTTAATTTTTTTGCTTTTCTTCAAGCAGTGCTTTGCTCCCTTTTCTCCATTTGTTCATATCTCAATCTCCTTTTTCACAAAACCTTCCTAAAAGTAAAACACCCTTCTTTATAACTTCTGTCAATTATCTCCCTGTATTTACAAACTAATAATTCTATAATCATATATATATACATACACGTATATATACGTATATGACACAGATATATGTATTGCTATCTTGTACATAAAATTGATGCATGAAAGTATTACATGAAGATTGGGATGTTTTGGTCCAAGTTCAATCGTTGTATAAACCCAGCAAAACATTATTTATTTTGGCCTGCTTTGTCACTTGCAAACTGAGGAGGCTGGCCTATACTTGTCTAAAAAAACATTATGGCCCTTTCAGCTTTTCAGATGGAAATACCATTGGATATTTATTTTAAAATTTTAAAAAGGAATTATCCTTTTTAACATCATATTTTTCATATTATCTGGGGTCAAAAACTAGGATTTTCCCCTTTAGTCAAAAAATATTTATTGCAATGGGAATATAACCTCAATACCCTAGTTAACGGTCTAAAACTCTAAACCATTAAACATTTTAATCTTAAATACTAGTATTAGTTATCATGGATATTTTTCTAATAGACCAAGTAACCTAAATAGAGGATTAAAATAATTTAATTAATTAAATTCAATAAAAATCTACTTCTTTGCAGCAATATTATGCATTCTATACTTGACTTGTATGAAATGGGAGCTTCAAGAATATCTCGTCAAAAGAAAGGGTTTTCTTCATGCTCTAGAAATCAACTTACTTTTATGGCCAAAAAGATAGGTGAGAGGCCACAGTGTTTTCTTTGTGGTGACTATACTACAATGAGAGAAAGGAGAGTGGCATACCTCTGCAGAGCTTGTTAGTCATCAGAAAGTAAGTACCCAGCTTTCTGACCACTTAGGAGCAGTGGCAATTTTCAAATACAATACAGAGAACAAACACTGTCGCCTGTGCAATTGCACAGTAAGAACTGTCAAGATATTTCCACAAATAGTAGCATCTGACTGATCCAACCCAAGACTACTCTTTCTTTTATTCATATTTTTTTAATCAGTGGTATGCAGTTGAGTAATGATAAAACAAAAAAAAAAGTAAAATTCATTTTTACCTGCCAATTTCCTCTTGCTTTTTACTGATGACTCTTTCTCTCTCTCTTTTTTTTTTAATGTTTATTTATTTTTGAGAGGGAGAGAGAGACAGAGCATGAGCTGTGGAGGGGCACAGAGAGAGGGAGACACAGAATTCCAAGAAGGCTCCAGGCTCTGAGCCGTCAGTCCAGAGCCTGACTCAGGGCTTGAACTCAGGAGTTGTGAGATCATGACCTGGGCTGAAGTCAGATGGTTAGCCAACTGAGCCACCCAGGCGCCCTCTGATGACTTTCTTTTTAAGTGGAATATTTATATATAGTGATAGTTAATTCCTTGTGTAAGTTTTCTTTGTTCTTGGTATAAAATGCATTTTCTCCTTGCCTCTTCCCACTTTTTCACTCTTTATTTGGCTTTGGTATATTCAGTAATCTTTTTCATCCAGTATATTTGAGGAGAAGGGTCCTAAATCCTAACTGTTCTGTTGAAACTTCTGTATTGCTTACAGTTGTTTTAGAGAGCAAACAAGATATATGTAAACCTCCAGAAACTGTAAAATCTTAAAGCTATACAATAAATCTTAAGGCTATATAATATCTATTATATATATTAAACTTACTAATTTAAAGGAACACTTATCATTACATGTTTATATAATACCAGCTTAATCATATATTATTATAAACATTCTTTATTACTGATTGTCTTTACCCCAAACAGTTATGAGAGCCAAAAGACACATTAATTTCAATTAGTCTAGCTGTACATTTTAAACATGGAAACTGAGGCCCAGAGAGCTTACATGAATTATAGGAAGTGACAGTTAGTAAGAGTCCACTCTACACACATAGGTTTCTTGATTCCTAGTCTGTGCTTTTCTTCATCCTACCATTCTCTCTTTGGAAGACTAGCTTTGTTTTATATAATACAAGCTGGGAGGATAAGTAGAGAATAAAAGGGGCTAGAATTAGATTCAATCATTCTGTCTAAGAATTATGTAGTAATCTCTCATATCCAAATGCTTAAGAGATTAATTAGTTGGTTAATTAATAATCATTACTGCATTAGCTCCCTTAAAAAATGAGGACAGATGTAGCATTAAAGTTGCCACATTTCATTGATTCTGACACATTTTTTGTAACCTTTAACATCTTTGAAATCAGGATGCATTTTAGAATTCCTATAGCCAAGCAGTAGTGGAAGCACAGGTGTCATTGGCTTTGTGTGTAAAAATTGGTTGTGTTCCTCTTGCCATAAACAGACAGCCACGACTTCTGACATTTCAAGACAATTTAAGAAATAAGTATGAGATCTGGTTGTCATCTGAAAATTCTCAGTTGTCACCTTCTAGTAGGATCAACAGAACACCAGCATCAAACTTTTCAGAAGGTATCAGCTGCTTGGAATGAAATGCTGAAGATAATCATGGAGCACTCTTAAGAAATAGCATACCACCAAACACAGAGACTATCATCAGAAAAAAACATGGATATGGATACCTCTGAGTCAAAAGAAAAAAAAAAAAGATTCAGAAGAGTGAGGATCTAAATAGAACAAATTTTCTTTAATTCTTAAACCAATGTATTTATTAATATTATGCTTCTTATATATTTACAAGACTGATATAGTATAAAACTATATATATATAATATAAAATATATATTATTATATATTATAAAATATATATTTTTTATAATATATTATATATATATATATATATATATATATATATATACATAAAATTAACCATTTTATTCCCTGAGAGAAGCTTTATGAACTTGCAATATCTGGGGTCAATTCTGTGCACCATAATTATTTCACAGGGGATTTGTCAAAGTATGAGATACTGCCTGGGTCTAGACAAGAGAATGTCAGATGCTTAGAAAACATGTTCTCTTGGTGGTCTTCATTTGATACAAGAGTGCCCACTAAAACGTGGATCTGTTCAGAACAAAATTTCACTATGGTTCCATTTTTAAACATACCTTCTATTAAAACAAAAAGGAGAAGCATCTGTTTCTGCCCGTAAACACAGATGGAGTTACTAATTATCATTTTAAGTTTGATTCAAATAATAGTTCATCTGGAGGTGAGCAGCCCAGGTCAGAGGTGGTTGCTGTGGCGCAAACGGCTTCAGGCATGGAGCCCAAAAATAGAGTACTGGCAATGGAAAGATGAGATGCTAAAAATGCATTCATTCTAAAATACTGATAGTTAACTCAGGAGATAGATAGCCAATGGCCATCACAACATTTGTGTTAAAACAAAGAGAGATCAAATCCATTCTTTTCTTGCTCATGGTTCTTTTACATGGTGGCTTTGGTGTTAAAGCTTATTTGACCATTTTTATTAGGGAGAAAGTTATTAGATAGGAATGAGATCGTAGAAATTCTTATGCTACAGAGGAAAGAAAAGTAGAAAACCCATTTCTATATGACCACAGAGCAAAATACGTGTGATGAGTTCAACTTTTTTACACTTTCTCCACCTACCCTGCCTTAGTTTACCATCAAGCTGTAAACTACAATGTTTATCAAAATGATTCAAGCACTGCTGGTATCTCCTTTCCCTGAAATCCTATTGCACATGTTAATGGAAGCATAATTCAGCAGTTTATTGCACACAATATTGTCTAATTTCTGAACATGTATTCATTCAGGAGAAGACACTTACTGAGTGATATATGACAGCACTTGTTTGTACATGCACATATACATATATTCTTCCTCTTTCAGAAAAAATTTGAATCACAGATTATTTATGATAAAAAGCCCAAATACAATAAAATCTTAGAGCAAAGTTTAAGTTAAAAAAATAGATTCAAATAATAAAGCAGGGTAAAAGGAGATGGTTAAAACCCCTTTTCAACTGAACACAAAATTGACTCTATCCTTCCATGAAGTCAGACAAAAGAATGAAAATAAAGCTTTCTTTGTTTTAAAAAAAAGACTCATAATGTTCATTGAGAGAGATACTCCCTGGCATGTAGACTGAAAACCCTCCCCTAGGCCCTCCAAGTAAACAGTTATCAAAAGCAGCAGGGTAGTTTTAATTTGGGCATAACTAATATCAAGTCCTTCATCATGAGAATAATTGGCAAAGGATTCAGTTATTTCTCTCATTATTCCTGAATTATGATTATAAGGTCATATGACAAACACAGATAATCTATTTAGTAGAAGAGGAAATGCTTTGATTTAACTACAGCTATATTATATAATGAAGGCATAAGTTGAAAAGATAGGGTTTTGTATTTAGACATGCAATGTAGCATAATTTAGTGTTTGTAATTCTTCTATCCAGGGCCCATTCCTACATTTTCTGATTCTCCAGGTAGTATTTTTTTAAATCTCTGGAGCATCATGAAAGAATCATTCTATATCAGAAGCATGCAGCCTGACATGTATTCAGTTTATGTTCATGGATTCAAAGACTGGTTAATGCGTGTGTGTGTTTTCCAATATTGTCATTCCATGCTATAAGAAGTTTGAGGAAGACAGAGCATGATGTTTATGGAATACCCTATTAGGTACCCAAGGTTACAGCTATTGCCTCCTTCCTCCCAGTTAACAAAAGCTCTGATTTTAAGTACGACCTTGCCATGTCCATAGGGAAAGGAGACCTCCCCTCAGCCCTAGGGGAAGGACCATGATTAACCAAAATCAATCATGCACAATGCATTATCTCTTTGCCAGTGATCATTTTAGGAGTAGGATGTGTCATAGTTTTAGTCAATCAAGCATATTCTCATTTCCCTAAGACTGCAACTCTTTGCTTTGAGTAGGACTGTTTGGCTCTGTGATAGCCAGCCATATTGTTTTTCTTCTTCCCAAGATGGAAAGCCAAGAGAATAACAGCAAAGTTTATCCTAGAGCCCTGACATCCTTGAACTTCTGAGTTAGCTGGACCAGTATACCTCCAGGATCTTTGTTTTGTGAGATGTCTTCACTGTTAAAGCCTTTAATCGGCTTACTTTATTCTGTTACTTGAAGGCAAAAGTTTCTTAATAGACACCATATTTTATATTTCTATATTCTACATAAAATTGAGCAAAAGTTGGCATTCAAAAGACTCATAAAGAATGAACGACAAGGGTAAGAAGCAGAAAAAAAATTGTAATCAATCAGACAAGATTACTGGCCCATCACAGCAATGTTGATATATCTTTGTAAGGTAGAATTCTCCCCTATAATGATATCCAATAGTACTTCTTTACCACACTGAGGTAAACAACTGAGCAATCTAATTTAAAGCTACTATAGCCCATGCTAACATAGCTGTACAAGAAACCATTATTTTATCTAATGCCATCACTAGCATGTGCTTTCCAAATACAAGCATTAGAAAGTTGTATTAAAACACTAGATCTGCATTTTCATCTTCTCTGACAACATTTCTCACTATTGACCACTAATTTATAAATATGAATAACAAACTTTACTGCTTTCTTCAGTAGATTGAAGGGGATGGAGTGCTGTCACTCACACACACACACACACACACACACACACACACACACAATGTTAGGAAGAGCAAAATGCCTCCATTCTGCCCACTTATTTTCCAACTAAATTAGCATCTAGAGGGAGAAAACACAGTATTATCCAAGTCATTTTGTTAAATATTTAGCATGTGAAAAATTATATCTATCGTCTTTTATTATTGTTTGCTTTCCTTTTTTTACTTTTTCTCCTTTTAAAATATTTAGATGAATTTTCCATATTCATTTATTCTGTCATAGTGGTAAACACTTCTAGTTTCCAACTACAAATCCATTTCCCTTTCTTTTTTCAGATTCTGATTTTCTCTAAGGTACTGGTATGCCACACTAAAAATATTGTTTCTGACCTCTCATGTACCTAGAAGTAGCCATTTGACACAGTTCTGGCAGTGATATGAGAATGGAAGTTACAGGAAGAATGTCCGCATCACAAAAAAAGAGATAAACTGCCCAAGGAGAAGTTTCATTTGGCCTTTTCCTCTCCCCCTTTTTCCTCTTTTCTTTTCTTTCCTTTCATTTCCTTTTCTTTTTTTCTTTTTTTTTCTTTCCTTCCTTCCTTCCTCCCTCCCTCTCTCCCTTTGCCCCTCCTTCCCTCCTTTCTTAAGCAATCACATAAAGAGTCCACTACCATTTATTAAGCAAAAACCAAATAGATCCTCACCACCACTACAATGCAAAGAAAAAGAGGAAGTAGTAACCGGGAATTACCTTCCTCTGACTTTGGGAAATCATTGCCAATCCAGGATAATTTTACCTCTAAGGGCATTTGGCAATGTCTGAAATAACTCTTGGTTGTCAAAACTGGATGGGTAGGGTGTGCCACTGGCATCTAGTGAGTAGAAGCCAGAGACACTGCTAAACATCCTAATTTCCCCCCAATGAAGACAAAGGTTTATCTGGCCCAAAATGACAATAGTGCCAGTTGAAAAATCCTAGAGTATTCTCATTATCTTTCTTTGGGCCTAGAAAGCAGACATGATGCCAGAAGCACAGCAGCAATCTTTTTTTTTTTTTTTTTTTAATTTTTTTTTTCAACGTTTTTAATTTATTTTTGGGACAGAGAGAGACAGAGCATGAACGGGGGAGGGGCAGAGAGAGAGGGAGACACAGAATCGGAAACAGGCTCCAGGCTCCGAGCCATCAGCCCAGAGCCTGACGCGGGGCTCGAACTCACGGACCGCGAGATCGTGACCTGGCTGAAGTCGGACGCTTAACCGACTGCGCCACCCAGGCGCCCCTGCAATCTTATGACCATGAGAAGAAAAATACCAAGATTATAAAAGAAGTCTAATTCTTTCACCAAATGTTTAAACAACTGTCTTCTTGAGTTTTTATTATATGAAATAAAGAAACCCTTATTTGCTGTTAGCCAAGTTTTCTGTTACCTCATAGCCAAATGGATTTCTAAAGAATACAGTTTTCAATCATTTCAATCATTTTTTAATCATTCAATCAATACAATTTCAATCAATTTCAAATTATTTATTTCATGTTCATACATGGGTCTAAGAATTCTGAATAAAAGGATAAATCAAGTATGGTTTTTCACCTATGGGAACTTGCTATCAACTGAGGAAGCCAAACATCAGGAAGTGTAAAAGGCAGGCTACTCCTGGTATAAAAAAATGTGTGGTGGGATCTCATGTCAGAATCCAGGAATGAAGCAGGATGGTGGAGGAAAGGCCACTCTAAGGAAACAAAATGTTCTCCTATCCTACATTTGGGGTGTGTGTGTGTGTGTGTGTGTGTGTGTGTGTGTGGCAGGTAGGGGATGTGGGAAAGTAGTCCATGGAGAAATATTAGTATAAGTCAAGTACAGAGGCATAAAATGGGGTGGTATTGGGGAATGTAACAAGTTACAGTCTTGTGAATGGAAAGAGGAAAGTGGGGAGGAGTTCTAGGTGGAAGGTATTTTAACCTAAAAAGTAAAGTTGGGGAGTAAATTGTGCAAAGAATTAAAAGCCATCTGCATTCTGGACATTAGCATCCATGCTATAAGGAACATTGACCATTGTTAACAAGAGATCTGCAAGACCAGACCTGCATTCTAGGAAAAAAAATAAGTTTGATGAACTGAACTTGGGTGATTCCATTTACAAATAATTAAAATATAAGTGAGGAATCATATCTTCCTACTTACACTCTAATAAGATGGAAACAGGCTTCAAACTTCACTTCAAAATACTTTAAAATGTGGCAAAAGTGTACTGTTGAACTGCTGTGGTTTCAAATCTTACTGTTAATTCCAATTGTGTTTTGCTTACAAAAACTACAAACTGGCATGTTAGGTAATTCATAAAGTAATTCCTTTGTATAAAAATTTTAAAAAAGGATTACTATGCTTTGCTAAAAATACTCAAAATTATTTGTTTCAACACATGGCAACCCAGAGAGGCATTTGTCAAGCATACCTAAATCTGCATTAATATTATCCCAAAGCTGTCAATAACATTAAAACTTATATGGAAACAAAAAAAATTTTTTTAACTCAGAGAGCTTAGATTTGTATCTGTAGTCTCTAGTTACAGCTATTTAATTATCCTATTTTTAAAAATCCTAACTAATTTAAGGAAATTTGAAGGAAGATGTAGATCCTGTCACTGGATAGCCATGTGAAAATAATAAAAGTGGAAAAAAATATGAAAAGTTCAGAGTTGGAAGAGGCTTTAGGAAGTCAGGGAAGTCACTCAGCCCTGCAAAGAATCACCAAGCCTTCATGCACTCTATGTGCAGCAAATGGAGTTCTCTGCCTACCTTCCATGAGTGTATATTCCAATGTCAATTTCAAAACAAGTCACACATTTTTATTTGAAAATGTTATACCTAGACACATAAGAAAATTTTCACAAATGAAATGACACCATGGGAATAGAGAGAAGACTGACAGAAAGTACTCTGGGGGTGAAGGAAGGGAGACTGAAAAGAAGGGGAACTGAAGAAGGCTTTTCTTTACCCCCACACTGCAGGAACTCTAGGATAGTCTGCTAAAAGATTGACTCCTTCAATTTCTGCTTATGTTAAGAGGATTGGAAAGACTAACTGTAGAATAGCAGGCTTACAGAAAACAGTTACTTATTTTAATCAAACCATGTAATCAGAAGGCCTGAGTAATGATTAACTTCCACTTTCTCTGTAAATCATTCAATCACTCAGCAGTGCAGGTAGCCTTAAATTCATTCTCTGCCAAGGGCACAGTAAACTTAATGTTTTTGTACTTAACATTTAATATCTTAAATGTGTGCATGGCCATTGCTTCTGAGCTCATTTAAAAAGCTGGTGTTCTGCTAGGTTGCAATGGCTGATTGAAATGCCGAGACATTTTATAGCTTTTACACTCAAACACACGTACCCACACCTTTCCTTAGTGATATTTTTATATCTATGTTCTTATTTGTAATTAAGCAAAATTAATTTTGGAGAAATGCATTAGGACCCTGTAATTTTCATACACAGCATAAGAATTTATTTAAGCGAAAATAGTCTACTGTAGTTTCACTATAAGAAAAAGAAAAATGAGAATATTAAGTACCTATAAAATGCAGAGTAACAGATACAGGGTTTGCTATTTGAATTCATGTTTCCTAAATCCTACATGTATCACTATGGCCCTGGAAATGAAAAAGAAATAGTATAATACCTTTGTGGAGGCCGACTGCCCATAATTTAGAATAATCACAAATGAATCGAATGTTAGACACATGATTTCCCTCATCTCTATAACACGCTAACAACCTCCTCTGGAATAAATTATTCCCAACTCAAAACCTCATCCTAAAATAATTTTAAATTCACTGCAGGTGGTTTTTCATTTCTACTCACAAAGCACTGTGCTGGACGGTCAGGAGCCAGGGGAGAACGTTTGCAATGTTTGGACTACCTTGTCTTCCTGGGGGACTTTATTGCCCAATATGCATAATCTATTAGCTGCTCGTCGCGGGGGGATCTAGGGAGTGACATCTTGACTTGCACCACGCAGATCCGAAAAGCTCTTCTCAGGAAATGCGGGGAAGAGCAACTTTCTTATCCCTGTCAAACTAAGAGGCGGAACCACCCCCTGAACTAGCCCGAGGCCTGGGGAGAGCAGGGGGCTGAAGGCAGCTCCGCCGCCCTCCGCCAGGGCTTCTGGGCGAGGGATTTCTTTTGGAGGCGGCATTGTTCCTCCATCTGTTCAGCCTCCGTATCTCGCCAGCAAACCCTCCCCGCTCTTTCGTATTTTTTTCCTTATTTCTTTAGTACCTCTCGGCCGATTTCCTGGCTCTTGGTCTCTGTGGTCCCTGGGCACAGCTCTAGGCTGAAAAGCTGCAGTGACTGGGGCGCCGCTCTAAGGCGTTGGAGGCGACTGCACTCGTCCGCACGAGCTCGGGAAGCGTGCGCGCCTCACACTCGCCCTCTCCCTTTTCTCGGCTCCCTCCGGCTCGGACGGGCTCTCCCGGCCTCGCGTCCGCCGACTACGGCTCGCCTTTCCTGCGGTGTCTCCTCACACCAGCTCCGCGCGGCGTCGGCCGCCGGGTCGTCGGCGCACGACACGACGCCCCCCACCCGCCGGCCGGGACTCGGGATTGAAGGGTCAAGGCGCCGCGGGGAGGCGGGGAGGAGGAGCGAGGAGAGCTGGGGCAGGTGGGGAGCGCGGGGGCCGGGGCGGGGGCTGGGGGTGGCGGGGCGGGCAGAGGCGGGAGAGTGAGCCCAAGAAGAGCCAAGATGCATCTGCTCCGAAAGCGCCAATGAAGAGAGGACAGAGGGGGGCAGGAGAGGAGAAGAGCAGAAAACACCCACTGACTGGGGTGGGCAAAACGGGCAATTTGCAAACTGCCGGGGCGAGCGAGGGTGAGCGGAGGGGGAAGGAGGCTGAAGGGAGAGAAGAAACACATAAGGGCAAGTTTCCACCTCTCCCCAGAGGTCGAGTCTGAAAATGCGTCCCCTGGGCAGGGAGTTAAACAGGGACTGGTCATGGTGTCAAGGGTGGATCTGAAAAAGGAATTTAGTATCGTGTAGTTTTTCCTACACTAGACTCCGCTCCATCTCGCTCAACTCTGGTAAACGACCCTCCAAGTAAAATGAATTGGCTTAATGTAAAAACGGAAGCTGAATTTCCTCCACTGTGGACTCCCCCTGAGGTATGGGTTTGTTTTTAAATGAAAATAAGCGTTTGGGAGGTTCCATGAACCCCAGTGCTAAAGAAACCACCCAGTTCATTAAAGTTCATTATTTTTTTTATTGCTTTTATTTTCGTCAGAGGAAAGAGGTGAGGGGTTGGCACCATGAGATGCTTAAAACAGCTATCTAGGTAGCGTTCTTCTTCAAAAAGACAAAATGGGTTTCCTAAAACAGCTAAAGGGGGATTGGGAAACTCGGTTACTCGGCTGGGAAAAGAGAGAGAGAAGCATTTAAACTCTAACAGACGATTAAACCTTCAGCACCCCCTCTCCCCAATCCATCGGAACTGAAAAAGGGTTAAGCGTACCTAAGAGAGTGAGCAGGGCAGGGTTGGTGGAAGGTGGGGAAGAGGAGAAAGAGGCAGGGAAGTAGGAAGTTCTCGGCAATCCCCGGGATTAAGATAAACGCCTGAGGTCGGCGGACGCAGGAAGCTCCCTTACCTTTCTCTCTAAGCCCCGTTTGCACCTGATCTGCAACCATAAATACTTCGTGATGCTTAGTGTGCAGCCAAACGATGGCCGAATGTTAAACAATTCTTCACGCTCCCTCCCCTTTTTTAAAAACAGGCTCAAAAGAATGTTAATACTGTTCTCGTTATCCATCGGCTCCGAAACATTCCGCTTTGTCGGGAAGAAAGACGAAAACCAAGCGCTTGGGCACGCATATATGTATTTACATATTATGCGGTCGGTATATAAACATATATACGTTTTCTGCATATAAATCCAAAAAGAAAAGCACCACAGATGCCTCTGGAGAGGGAGGGGACCGGGAAGAGAAAAACTTGGCAAGCCAAATATATCCAAAGATTTATCAGGAGCCACCTGCTTCAATATGCAGAATTCCCGAGAAGATTTAGAGGGAGAAGAAAAAAAATTTAATAAAATACCCAAAACACACACTTGCAACTGGAAGACGCCTAAGACGCGTGGAAATGGAGAGGATGAGAAGATCTCCTGAGGGTAAAGATCCGCCAGCTAAGTGAGCAATCGCCTCCGAAAATCACAGGCGGGGAGGTGGCTGCAGATCGTCCCCTGCTCCGGTCCCCGCCGCCGCCGCCGCTGCTACCTGTAGACACGCGCACACACACGCACACACACGCGCGCACACACACACACAGCACAACCCCCCCCCCCCCCCCTCCCCCCCCCCCCCCCCCCGTGGCGTTGCCGGGTGCAGGAGTCTGAATTAAGCTAGACCCATCTTTCAGACCCCGTCCTGCCCCCTCAGAACCAGGACTCCCCCCCTCCGCCACCCCTTCTTCTCCCGGTTTATTGCTCAGCATCCCCTCCCCTACGCGTCCCCTCCCTCCCCCCGGGCCCGAGCGGCGATCGCAGTGGGGTGGGCTTTCGGGGGTGCGGGTCCGGCGGTAGCTAACGTTTTGCTAGTGGTGGTCCCTCCCTTTACAAGTTCCGCCCTCCCCCCTTCCTCCTCCCGCAGCGCGGAAGGCGGCAGGAGGGGTTAAGGACTCCGGGCGTCACGTGTGACGTTCACCGAACCACTCGGAGGAGCGTGTGAGTGAACAGCCCGGCCGCCGAGCCGCGAGGCCTCGGACTCGAGGAGTTTCTGTGTTCTCGGCGTCATTGTGCTCCCTTCCAGGCGTTTTCGTCTTGGTAACTGAACGCGCAGAGTTAGAGGCAAGAGCCTCCTAGCGTGCCTCTTCAGTTTTCGTCCCTGTGGTAGAGCTCTTGCTACCAAATTCCCCCTCATTTTGTTTCCACCAGCCAGAGGCAGAGTAAGCTCCGAATTGTAGCGTCTGTTGTAGCCCCATTTGTGGGAATAGTGTAGATAAATGCTACTGCCTTTGGCCTCTCCCCCCCCCCCCCCCCCGGCTGCTCCCACATCTGCCACTGGATAGGTGATATTTAAAAATTCATCATAGCTAACCCGTGTTGGCTTTTGTGACGGGTGTGACTCACTATACCACATCGTTTACCCACCTCTGATCAGCTTCTCTGTGTGAATTTTTGAATGAGAGTGAATTGTGGGACAGGGCCCTGACAACAGAAGCATTAAATTAATCAATTGCAATGTGTCATAATTCAAACAAATAAATCCACCAGTGGGAAATCGCTAGAAGAAATTGTGACACTTAGTGTAGAAAAGTGGTGTTTTTTCTTATTAAGTGCTTGCCTCAAATTTCTCAAACTCGTGTTTTAATGAGATTTAATGAGTATGTTTTCATCTGTAAAATTTAGATAAAAGAAAGGAACTTTTTTTATTTTTAAATATGATTTATTGTCAAATTGACTAACATACAGTGTGTAAAGTGTGCTCTTGGTTTTGGGGTAGGTTCCCGTGGTTCATCGCCTACATACAACACCCATTGCTCATCCCAACAGGTGCCCTCCTCAATGCCCATCACCCACTTTCCCCTCTCCCCCACCCCTCATTCGCCCTCAGTTTGTTCTCTGTGTTTAAGAGTCTCTTATGGTTTGCCCCTCTCCCTCTCTGTAACTATTTTTTCCCCTTCCCTTCCCCATGGTCTTCTGTTAAGTTTCTCAAGATCCACGTATGAGTGAAAACATATAGTATCTGTGTTTCTCTGACTGATTTATTTCACTCAGCATAATACCTTCCAGTTCCATCCACTGCAAATGGCATGATTTCATTCTTTCTCGCTGCCAAGTAAAGAAAGGAACTTTAAAATAACCAACATTTAGATTGCAGTTGTCCAGAAGTATTACTCATTAATTAATTAATAACACTAAATAAGAAACCTAAGTTTCTAGAATATATGATCTTTTAAAAAATCATCTTAAATATATCCTTCCTTCTTCTTAGAAGGAATTTAGTTTCACATTTTTCTGACAGTTTTAGAATTTAGTCTATCTTGTCATTTTTTTCTTTTTTTCTTTTAAAGTAACTTTTAGGTGATGTGTTGACAAATAGTAGATCTCAGTATTGCTCCCATGAAAGTGAAATTTCATTCAACTAAAACATGCATCTGATTTTCTTGGTGAAAGATCTGCCTTGCCCAAGTTTGTCTAAATTCTAAATCCTGTGAAAATTCTCGGAAATTTCTAAAATTCACTGGAATTTTCTAGGAAAAATTAGAAATAAGGATCTATTCCAATACCAGTAAAAGTACATAAGTGAATCCTTTCAGCTTTCACGAGACTACACAATTGAGGTAGGCTGATAGAGGACATGGTTATCAAAACTGCAAAATCAAACTTTTAAAAGAGAAATAAGGATAATGTGATAAAGCTATCTATTGTACTTTACAGAGATGAAGTTTTGTATACTTTCTTATAACTCAAGGCTCTGGGACCACTTCCTAAATGCATCAGATGATGTTAATATTAGAACCCTAATGGTAATAATGACTGAATTTTTTTTTTATTTCTAATATTTGGTATTTATAGTATGAGATTAATTTTAAGTAGGTTCTATTGTGTTTTTTCATTATTCTTTTCATAGCTGTACTTTATCAACTGGGCACTACTATCTCATTTTTATTAGTTAGTCTTACAAAAAGCCCAAGAATTTTAACAAAATAGAATTACCTTACAAACAGCATTTATCACAATCTGTAAATACAGGCAAATGAGCCACACTCTTCTTGCCCATTTTTCCCACTTTCCCCGTCAAACCCCCTGAGGAAAATAAACCTATCCTATACCATTTGATGAAAGAAAAAAAAAAAAAAAAGAATGAAAGCAAGAAGTTTTGTTTCTCTTACGTTTTTCTTCTTTTGTTGGTATGTAGTTAAGAGTTGGGACTCTGGTAACAAATTGCCTGAGTTTTAATCCTGGATCTGCACTTAATTTGTTATTGCATGGTTCATGTTACTTAATCTCCCTAAACCTCAAATTCCACCTCTGCAAAATGGAGATAATAACAGTACCTACTTTGTATGAATGTTGTGAGGATTATCCAAAATAATGCATGTAAAGCACTTGGCACATGAGTAAGTAATTTTTCAGCGTTCACTTTATTTTTGGTATCTATGCTATATCTTTCCTCTTCGGGTTCAAACACCAGTATATGTAGTGACATGTGGGGTTAGGGTTAAAAACTGACATGACATTTGGTTGCATGGAAGCCATTAGTGATTAGAGAGTAATTGCTAGACCCTTCCTGCCTTCTCTTTTTCTTATGGTACAATATCTGTCTTCTATTAACTAATTTCAGTGTAAGGGATCATACTAAATGTGTTAAATGAGATAGAAAAGAAAACATTAAACACATGAATAGGTGATGAAGGCATCAATAAAACGTAGGAAGTTGAATTCAATTCACATTGCCAATCATGTGATCTTCTAGATTGTGACATTAACTGCTCAAGTTTGCTGCCTTAAACCAGGTCAGACACTGTTTGGAATGAATTCTGGAACTCTCTGTAAGGTCAAATGCAAATAAAAACCTTGTGAAATTTGCCCAAATGCATCTGCTCATCTGTAGATTGGGAAGGAGATCTTAATATGACACATATGTAAAGTATTAGCATTTTCTGAAAATATTGGCTCAGAAGAGCCAATCTCTCTTGAGTGAGAATGGCAGAAAATATCACTAAAGGAATAGTGAAATCAACTTTGTAAGTATACGTTTATTCCCTAATTGTTATGATGGTAAAATTTCCTTTCCCAGAAATAAAAAAGAAAATATTGGCAAAGGAAATTAGGCTTGAAGGTAAATATTATAGTGTGTTTTCAAATACTCAGTACAGTGGTATATAGACTCAGTTTGCTTTCAGTCCAGAAAGTTATTAAGTGGGAAGATCTTTTCCCCTCAGTAATTATATGTACATATATATATATATATATATATATATATATATAATTAAATGGCATGTAAAAAAAGAAAGCACGAGTACTACTCATTCTTTGGAAAATCCCAAAGACTCACAGCAGGAGATTAGTACCCCCCCCCGCTTTTTTTTCTTTTCCAAGGGGCTTCAGAAGGAAAAGTATTAACATCATATCATGCTTAGATGAAATTTTACTGCAACTTTCCTCATAAATCATATGTATATTACTTAAAATGGGTTAAATATAAATAATATACTGAGAACAATTTCATAGGGGCAGTGAAAAGTTCATATTTCAGCTCTGAAAGAAAGAAAAAACAGAGCTGAATAATCTTTCAAATCATGGCATTTGCCAAGTGTACCACCTGCATAGCTTCCTGGCAGTATTTTGTTATAACCTAGACAAAAGACATACATGTTATTCATACAGAAAAGACAGACCTAACTTCTTGGAGTACCACCATAGTCTAGTTGTATATAGTATCTCTTTGGCCACCATCCACCTGGTCTTCAACTCCAGTCTGTCCACAAACCTCCTCTCCATCCCAAGCACTTTGTACAGCATGGCCAATTGATCTGTTTTTAATCTAGCCTTTACCAAGTCAAACCATTTATTTATTTTGAGAGAGAGCATGCAAGTAGGGAATGGGCAGGGAGAGAGGGAGAGTAGGAGAGAGAGAGGATGCCCAGCAGGGTCTGTGCTCTCAGCACAGAGCCCCTGGACCTTACCAACTGTGAGATCATGACCTGAGCCCAAATCAGGAGTCAGGATGCTTAACGGATTGAGCCACCCAGATGCCCCCTGAGTCAAACCATTTTTGAAAATCCTTAATGAATCTGTAATTCCCATCACATGAAATACACACTTCTCATCCCAGGATCCAAAGCCAACATACTCTCAGTTCCATACATCTTTAGTCAGCTTTCTCTCCCATTACTTTTCTACCGCATCTCTGTTTTTTCCCTAAAAGATATAACTCATTGGTCTCCAAGGACAATTCTCAAAATTTCTTCTCTTGGGCTACCAAATCACCATCCCTGCCTACTGAAAACTCAAAAATACTACCTCAAAGATTCCCTCAGCCAGAAATTATTTTCTCTAGCTCTAAATACAACTGATGTGTACTTCCCATCATGCAATTGTACAGTTTATCCTATCTTGTGTTACCATTATTTCAGATCTTTTGTGTCTAACTTATTTACAGAATACTAAACAATTTCTCACTCCAGGACCTTTGCACTTTCCAATCCTTCTTCCCTGTACTCTCTCTTTCTGATGGCTATATGACTCGCTCTTTCATATAGAACTCTTCTCAGATGTCACTTTCAAAAGATGTCTTCACGGAATATCTAAAACAGCATTCTCCTCCTCATTCACCCTGTCTCCTTAACTTATATTTGCTTCAGTGTTCTTATTATAACCTGATTATATTTATTGTCTGTTGTTTGCTTCTCCTCACCAGAAGGTAAATTCCATGAAATCAGATACTTAGTCTGTTTTGTTCACTGTTCTGTACCAAACACCTAGAAGTATGCCTGTGCATTATAGTGCTCCATACATAGTGAAACAAATGAATGAATGAATGTGGTCAATTTGATTCACTAATAGCAATTTTGGAGGCATGATTACTGACTATCTCTAACTTCAGCCAATAATTGAACATAAAGGCATAAGAATTTGCTCAGATGTTCTTGAAAGACATTTCTTAAAAATATATGTCTTACTTAAAATACATTAAAGCCATAATTACAGAACATAAGCCCACTTTTTAAAAATAATGTTTAGAATGGGTATATATTAGCCCCAAATGTGTTCACAAAGCAATGATACTATATTGTACTACCAAAAATATGCTATTCTTTTGAGAACCAATGCTACTTTATTATGTATGACTTAGATTCTGCATTTGCTCATTTCCCAGATTTTAATGACTTTAAACTGTGTATCCAGGTAATGTTCTTTATCAAAGGTTCTAAAATTCTTTTTTGTAATTATTTAAAAATTTAAAAAATTTATAAGAGCAGTTATATAAACCCAAAATGACATTTATAGTATACTATGAATTTAGTTCTTAAATAGGTCAAGATTGCTTTGTTATTAAGTAAATGAATTCTCACTCACCCATCCTTTGAGTGCCTACCTGTACCCATTACCTCATTATTGAAGGATCAAAAGAACAAAAGACATGGTCCCTCTCTACCTATACAGTATCTCTGAGGTAAGATCATACCTAAACAATATGATGACTTTGTCCACTATACAAAAAGACTTTCCAGAGAAGGACATTCCAAGCAAAGAAACAACATATGCAAAGGCATGAGCTCACTTGAGTGCAAAATATATTATTAAAGGCAAGCAGCTCAGGTTAGCTGGAGCATAGAAGATATATAAGGGAATAGCAAAAATGAGCTTGTGTGTAAGTAGGGTCAGATAATGAGGGGACTTGCATTTTAGACAATGAAGTTTGGATCTGACCCTCAGGCAGGGCCAGTGGTGGCAGGGTGATCACATTTGCCTTTAAGAAAAGTCTGTCCAAAGTAGGATGGGTAGTGGCTTGGGAAGCAGAGGTAAAACCAGAGTCAGGGAAGCCAGTTATGAAATTATTGCAATAGTACCCAGGAGAGATGCAGGTGTCTGAACTGCATAGCAAAAACTACAACAAGAAATTAAAAGTAGTGCATTAAAAAGCTTAGAAACTGATTGGCTGTGGAACGTGAGAGAAAGTGTAAAATGATTTTTTATTTTTGAGCTGGAGCAACAAAGTAAATGGTAATGTCAATTACATCAGCTTGATGAAATAGTGATTTTTAGTACACTTATTTCAAGATGGAAAACCTCAACCTCAGTGGTAAAATTACTAGATCCAAGTCAAAACAGTTTAAACTTGAAACTGTGTCTTCCGACTCCAAAACCAATTAACTTACCACTATGTCACACTATCCTCCTGAACTTAATAGGAATGAACAGGTATGAGAATATGGCTTTCAAATATTCAAGTTTGTACTTAATATGAGTTAGGAAGAAACTGTTGAAGCTAGAGATTCCTGGTAAATGTCTGAAATTTAGGTATTCTGTATTGTTAATTAAAAAGAAGTTAATATGTTTGATGTCAAGAACTGTGTAAAACTTCGATAAGCATACAGGAGAGAGGGAAGAGAGAAGAAGGGGAGGCGTGGAAAAGCTCAATTGAGGACTGAATTTCTAGTTAGTCTTATAGGATCAATCTGACTTAATTACGTGGAAGAAGCATACAGAGCTAACAGCCTGAATAAATTCACCTTCTAGATAAACGGTAGTATTTTTTTTTAATATGAAGGACTTGTTTCTGGTAATGGCTGAATAACATCTTAGACTAGCCTTCCTGAAGTCAAAAATTTCCATAAACTTTGGGCATAACACAAAAAAAGAGCTACAGAAAAGCACTTTATAGCAAACAGAAGCATGCAGATTCTTTTAGTGAATCAACACACAGAGGAGGAATTGTGCAAAGTGAGTTCTCATTTTTCAGATGTTAGCCTGTGGCCATGAGTCAGCATGGTAGGAAAACCAGTGATACCTTGCATTGGGGGAATCAGAAGTCTGAAGCCAGGAGAAAATGAAAAATAGTGAAAATCTTGGGGAAGATAAAATAGATGTAAAGGAGATGCTCAGATTCTGTCTGCTTACATCTTTGGTTGACCCCTGAACCACATCCATGAGCACAACATCATAGTAGCTCAGTTAAAGAAAATTTATTTAAGTATTGGAGTCATTGCCCAGTTTGTAGCTAGGTTTCCTGCTAAAGTAAAAGAAATAATACTCTTTGGAGGAAAAACAGTAGAACTCAGAGTTCCCATAACTTAATATTCACAACATTCAAAATGTAATCCAAAATTATCTGACAGACAAAAATTCAGGAAAATAGAATGTGTTCTCAAGAAAAAAGAAAATCAGCTGAGACTAAACACTAGGTTATATAAATGTTAGAATGAGCCAATCAGGATTTCATAACAGCCATTGTAACTACCCTTTATGAAGTAAAGCATATATACTTGCAGTAAATTAAAAAAATAGGATATTTAAACAGAGAAATATACATGATAAAAAGAAATAAAAGGACAATCGAGAACTGAAAAGTACTATGTATGACATAAAAAATTCATTGGTTGAGGGGCACCTGGGACACTCAGTCAGTTAAGCTTCAGACTCTTGATTTTGGCTCAGGTCACGATCTCATGGTTCCAGAGACTGAGCCCCAGAGTCAGGCTCTGTATGGAGCCTGCTTGGGTTTCTCTCTCTCTCTCTCTCTCTCTCTCTCTCTCTCTCTCCCTTTCTCTGTCTGCCCCTCCTCTAATTGTGCTTGCACCTGCGCATGCTCACTCTCTCTCAAAATAAATAAATAAACCAACAAACTTTTTTAAAAAATGTAATCTTCGTATTTATCTTAAAATACGAATCTTAAAGCATTATCATGCTTTAGAAATATTAATCTAATAGCAGAATACATGATAGACTAGAAGGGGAAACGATGTGGGCTAAGAAATCTGTCTGGGTCATCAGGTCAAACCTTATATGGTAGCAATTGGAATGAAAATCAAGGATGTATATGAAATATTTCAAAGGAAGAAACTGATTTTTGGGATACTATTCCCTAAATAAAAGAAAAAATTAAAAGTGCTGTACATGAATGTAAAAATAAGATATGAAAGCATTTACCTAAAATACATTATCAGCATTTACCTGTTGGGACAGAGTGAGAAATTACATGTTTTATTTTCCATACCATATAGCTACCCCACATTAAACATTTTTCGGTCACTCTCCATTTATTATCTTTCTTAATCCTCACAACTAAATTATGAAGTAGGTTTACCAACCCCATTTTATAGATGAGGAAACTGAAGCCCATGTTTAAGTGAATTGTTCAATGAAGCCAGATTCAAATGAAAGTCTGGCACAAAGCCTATCTTTTTCAGCCTTACACTCTACTGAGAGAATGAATTATCACTGTCATCACACACTGTAATGAAGTCAAGAAAAAAGCAAACTGAGAAAGGACCTTTGAATCTAGCGACAATTTTTCAAGAATCAATTTGAGTAGAAAAAAGAGGAAGACCTCTGGAGTTAAGAAAACTAATCAGAGAACACATAAGTAGAAAGCTGATATAACTGTAATTATCTAATACTTTTATCAGACCTTCAGTGTTCTTCCATCTTTATAGTAAAAACACTGACTACATTTCAATATAATCCACTCTCTTTTTAAGGCAACTGACAGAAACTTAACTCAAGCCCAATAAGTAAAACAAACAAATTCCTGAAAAGCAAAAACACAGTTTATTGTTGTAACTGAGAACTTTAGACTTTACAGAGTTCTCACCATGACTATTTAGAAGCTTAACTGCGGTCCTTAAGTTTTTCTCTTTCGTTTTGTCATTCTTCAGTTTGACGCAGCATTACTTTCTGGCAGCTTCTCTTCACCCCTGGGGCAAGGTGCAACTCCAGATTGCCCTTTCAACCTGGTATCCTCAGGGAAAATTACTTTGTTAACTCTAGAAAGAAATCTTATGAAGACTCCAAGTGGTTTTGCTTGGATGACATGTTCCTTCCTGTGACTGGCAATGGAGTTAATTTGCTTTATCAAGCCCAGGACACATGATTCACCTCTACACCAGGTAAGAGAAGCCACCAAGATTTCCACAGACAGTGGAGGCTGATGTAAGAAAAGCCCTGGGATGGTTACCAAAAGAAGAAAAGTGAAAAACTTTTCTGGGCAAACCTACACTAAGGTCATAATGGTAGTACACTACATACTGCTCTTAGTTTTTCTCCTGTGAGCTCCTTTTCAGTTCTTTTATCTAGCAAAAATGGATTATTAGATGTTGCAAAACCACATCTCATGCTTCCCCATCGCTGAGTCTTTGTTCAGTTTATTTATGCTACTTTGAGTTCCTCCCCTAAATCTGCCTGATTAAATATAAATTCTAGGAACTAATGCATTGCATATATTAGGTGCTTAATGAATGTTCATTGTGGGGAATTGTCTAAGCAATTCATTAGACATTCAGGAGACAAGAAGACACACAGGGTAGAGTCACTAACCTCAAAGAGCTTTTGATTAGAAGGTTATAGAAAACACATATACAAATATCCAAAGTATGAAACAAAACAATGCACTGAATACAAAGAGTAAAGGAAATTCAAAGAAAAGGATGAAGCACATCTGAGAGGAGGGGGATATGGATTCCAGAATAAGCTTTGCTTAAATGAAAGTATTTGATTTAGCTCTTAAAAGTGATTGAAATTCAGTGCATATTTGTTTTGAATTGAATAGATGAACAAATGAATGAGCTGATGTAAATGAACAAACAGATAAAGCATTTAAATTTTCGATCATCTATAAAGAAATATTAGGCTTTTAATTCTAAAAGGTAGTAGAGTCAAGAAAAGATAAGTTTCTTTTTCTTTCTTTCTTTCTTTCTTTCTTTTCCTAATTTAGTAGGGAATTGAACATGTTTCAAGCAGAAAAATATGAAGTGGGATATTTTAAATTCATTAAGAAAAAAATTGGTTAGGTGTAAGATTTTGGCCTAGGAAAGTTGCGAATGAGATATAGAAAATAAATGGAGTTTTAAACAAATCTTTTAAGAAAAAAATAATCTTAAATAGATTTAGGAAACCAAAACCAAACAAGAGAAGTTATAGGAAAATACCTTTCTTTAAATGATAGGCTTAACTTTAAAATAGCAAAAATTAGTTCACAGTGGATTTTCCTGTTTATAATGGATTACTGTGTTTTGTTTTAAATCTGTTTAATTGTAACTTATGGACTACATTAAAGCAAGAAAATACTTCCTCATACAATATCTAGTGCCTATTTCTTAATAATCTACCTCAGCCGATAGTTTAAAAGTGTTCTTCCAGTCATTTATATATAAATAGAGGTGTTAAGTGTCCCTTACAGTATTAGGAAATCAATATAAATATTTAATGTAAAGGAAAGAAGAGATGATTTAAGCATCTTGGGATTCAAGTTGGAGATAATTGCCCTCTCACATTTCTTTCTCGTTTTCTCTGTTTCAGAGAAATAAAAGTGCTATATTTGAAACCTAAAATAATAATTACAATTTTTAAATTCATGAAACAGATTGCAAGCCTGAAGTACCAAGTTCTCATTTATTCTAGTGCTCTCACAATGGAAAATACAGTAAAACTCGATATCTGTGATGTAATTATGAAAAGAAATCTTTTAGGTTTTACCTTACCATATTCGTATATGCCAAGATTTCTGTTTATTTATGTAACAGCCACTTAGAGCTAACTAAAACATTTTGATCACTAGAAGGTGCTAGATATTTGCTCCTCCAAGTACAGGGAGGTAATGTAAAGCCTACAAGAATTCCCTAGTAGAAATTTTCCCTTGTAAAGATTGCATGTATGGGGAAGAACCAGGTAAAATGTAATTCTCAAGTTGTTAGACTTGATGAGTAACATGCACTGAAGGGTCATTTCGTTATTCTGGGTCACACCTCATTTTTGCAGAGGCCAGAGGGATCTCTTCCCTCCTTCAATTTGCTAACAATTTCAAATGTGGCCCTCTCCTATCTCTGTATGTTCCTAATAAAATAGAGTGTACAGAGGAGGGAATGTGGAAACAATACACTCCCATGAATCATGTTAAGCATTTATTTCTGAGCTCTTCTAAACATCTTCAAACACCCTGCCTAGTAGCCAGCCGGATTCAGTGATTTGCATACTTGCCCCCCACAGGATTAACTTCATTCTCTTTTCTCCTGCTGGAGCATTCCCCTTCCATGCACTTCCTTCCCTTTATCATTTGCAACTCAAAACTCTCAATACAAAAAATGTGAAGTACAACTCAAATATCCCCTCTTCCATGAAACCTCCTCCCTTCCCACCTCATGATATAATACCCTCCTTGCAGGCATCACTAATTGATTCATTGTGATTTTTATGCATTTCTCATCTACCCTATTGGAAAAGTGCTTTGCAGATTTTTTTTCTTTTTAGAAAATTTGTTAGAGTGCCTGGCACATAGGTTATCTTGCACAAATAAATGCTTCATGAGCATTTTGGGATACAAAAATATGTGAAAATGAATAACATAATATAATTAATAAATAAGTGGAAAATAAATGTGGTAGAAATAAGAGCAGTTAAAAAGTTATTGCGGTCATTCAGTGGTCACACCTTTCAAAGCAGAATGATGGGAGTATATACACTAGGGTGGTGGCAAGTAGAAATGGATAGAAGTGGAAAATTGTGAAAGGCATTCGGGAAACAGGGCATGGAGAGGAAAGTGAGGGAGAAGGAGAATTCAATATTATTTCCTGATTTCCTGCTTGAAGCAATGAGCAGCTGATTGTACCATTTACCAAGATAGAGAATTCTGAAGAAATAACAGTATCAGGTGAAGAAAAATAATTCCTTTTATTTGGATATCTCAAGTTTTAAGTGCATGTGAAATCCGAGTGGAAAAAAACAACTAGGGATTGATGATGGATCTGAAATCAGGAGAGGAGTGTGGATATGTATTTTGGAATAGCCTGCACACATGCATGGTCATTGAAGCTGTATCAGTGACCGGGAGAGATCACTAAGAAGACTTTGTAAACAGGAAAGAGAAGGGGCTAGAATCAGAGAACAACAGCATTTTAAATTCAGGTGAAAAAGGATTCTGGAGACCTAGTAATGAGTGTCTAAGGGACAGAGAGGTGACAAGCATCAGATCCTGATGAGAGAGATCAGAATGAAAACGAGACAGGGTCCAACTTAGACCATGGTATCTTCAGTGGAAACATTTATTGTGGAATATTCAGAGCAGAAGCCAGACTGAAGTGTGTTTAATAGTTAGAGGAGAGAAAATGAAAACAGCAATTATGGAAAATTCATTCAAGAAGTTTGACTGTAAAAAGGAGGATAAAGATAGATTCCCAGCAGAAGAGGGAAATTTGGTCAAAGGAGGGGCTTTTGTTTTTTGCTTTTAGTTTTTATTATTGGAGAGATTATTTTGAAATGTTGATGGAAAGAAGCTAGTATAGAAGGTCAGGTTCATAACAGAGAAGAGGAAGATTGATAAGGTTCCTAAGAAGGCAGAAGGGCCTGGAAAATAAAGCTAAGAGGAAAGATACCACCCTTCTAACAGGGGGATAAGTACAGATGCAGGTAAACTTACAGATTTCCTGGGAAGTCGAGAAGCTTCTGCCTGATGGTTTTATTTGTTCAGTGACTTAAGATTCAATGACATGTATAAACAGTGTGTGTAAGTGTGTATTGTAGAGTGGTATTGAAGGTTTGAAAGGACCAAACAATCAATATTTTAAATAGCATAAATATATTTAATGGTCATTAAAACTAAAAATTTAACAATATGTCATTAACAGGTGTATTTAAAATTCCCTGTGTGTGTGTGTGTGTGTGTGTGAATGGACTTGTCCATTTTATGGATCTAGGTTTGTAAGGCTAGCAGGTAAAAAACCTAATGCACAATGTTTGCAATCAAGACAGCTGGGATAGGGGGCTGGCACACGGGCGCTTCGGGAAGGGAGCTGGGCGGGTGTACGGCGCGCGGGGTCACGGTTTGTTTCTGGGCAGCGGGCGCCCGGGTGGAGGACTGCCACTCTGAGGCTCGGCCCGCGCTGCGTCGGCGTCCTGGGGTCACCTAGGCCGGGCCCCTGGCCGACGTGACCCCTCCCCCAAATTCCGGACTAGCAGTGTTCCACGGTGGGCCGCGTTTGAGCCCCTCTGGCCTTGGGTTCCCCTGCTGTAGTGCGGGTGTGGGGATCCCGGGACTGGCCGAGGACAATAGGTTTCTTTAAATTACTTGCACCCTGGAATGCACTGTATCCCCATTGTTCAGTCCAGGAAACTGAGACTCAGGAAGGCCAAGTTACTTTGGAATAGCAAAGGCATGCTTTCCCACTCGCTTGTCTAGTCGGGGCAGAAGCCTACTTACAGGCCATATCCCTTGATTCTTGCGCTGGCGGGTGCTGCAGGGGGAGGGGGAGGACATCTGTGTGTGTCAGGAGCCATACCCAGGTATCTCCTCTCATCCTTATTACAACCTGCAGAGGCAGGTGCTGTTATCCACATTTAGAAGTAAGAAAAGAGAGGCTCAGAGCGATTTTCTTCAGGTATGATGCAGGTCAGTGCTGAGTGGCGAGACGTATAAACTCAGGTTTGTCTCACTTGCCTGGCAGATCTGTATTTGAGAATATTAGCTAATATTGAGCGCTTACGACTGAATCCTTTCACAGAGGAGCAAAAGCTGAGAGATGATGGGGGCAATGTCACAGACCTGGCTAAGTTAAATAATAGTGGTCTTGGGTCAAGTGTCTTTGTGTCCTTTCATTTTCCTCAAGGTGAAAGAATCAGATTTAGCACCTCTCTCTAGTAACAGTTTTATTAAGATAAGATTCAGGGGCAACTGGGTGGCACAGTGGGTTAAGCGGCTCTTGATCTCGGCTCAGGTCTTGATCTCATGGTCCTGACTCCAAGCCCCACATTGGGCTCTGTGCTGGGTATGAGGCCTACTTAAAAAAGAAGAATAAGGTTCAGATATTGTGCAATTTACCCATTTAAAATGCACAGTTCAGTGGTTCTTAGTATATTCATAGAGTTGTACAACTATCACTACAGTGAACTCTAGAACATTTTTATCACCCTCCTGCTGCCCCCTAGCTCTAAACTACCACTAATCTACTTTGTCTCTGTCGGTTTGCCTATTATGGGCATTTCCTATAAGGCCATACATGGTCTTTTGTGACTGAGATAATCTTTTTATTTTTTAACTTTTTAAAAAATATTTATGTTGAGAGAGAGCAAGCGTGTGTAGGCTTGAGTGAGGGAGGGGCAGAGAGAGAGGGAAAGAGAGAATCCCAAGCAGGCTCCACACCGTCAGTGCAGAGCCTGACGTGGGGCTCGAACCTACTAACTGTGAAATCATGACTTGAGCCTGAGTCAGAACCTTAACTGATTGAGCCACCCAGGCTCCCCAAGATAATCTTTTTAAAACAAAAGTCCAGGCTTTGACCTCGGAGCTTTGGCCTGAAGCCGTAGCCAGCTAGAATTGAACAGCATTGTTTTGATTTTGTTGTATTTATTTTTACCACTCTAGAGCAAATGATAGGTATTTCCTGTTTGTGGTAGTGACATAAAATTTTCTTTTTTGAATAAATTTGTTTCCATAAAAAAACTGAGTTGATACTTCTAAAGGACAAGATTAAGTAAATAGTAGTAGAGATGGCACATAAGTATGTCTCAAAGTTGGGAAGATAGGACATGAATGAAGTTTGGAAACCACTAGACTGTCTGATTTGAGGTTCTCCAGAATGTGGCTTGAAAACCACCCTCCTATTCCATTTCACTCTCTTCACAACTACTGTGAGGAAGCACATCATCTTACTGATGAAGAAACAGGTGCAAAAAAATTAAGTATGGTAACCTGTCTAAGGTCACACAGCTCGTGACAGAACCTAGACTTAACCTATGTCTGTCCAATTCCAAAGACCACCTACTTACCAAGTCTGGACATAAAATTGAAGGTGAGGAATGGGCTAGCAGGCTTGAGGGAGGATTCTAGCCACTATAGCAAAACATGTGGGGACCAGGCTGGTTACATTGCTTTCGGTACCCCTTCAAACAAATATGCAGATATTTTTATAAATAATTTGTGACTTTAAATAGAGATCTCATTTCAGTCATCATTGGGGCTTTCTTCCTGTCTTAAGGGCACACCGGAATCCAGGAGGTGTTGCCTGGACAGCCAGGATGTATGTGTGCATGTGTGTGTGCAAGCACATGTGTGTGTTGGTGCTGGGGAGACTAATCTCTGGTTCATCTTGACTGATGTTGGTATCCCTGTCTACGCCCACAGTGTTCCCTTCAAGTTCGTGACTTCTGCGCTATATCACAGGTGGGGCACCAGAATCTCTGGGTTGGCCAAGACTCCCTGTAGGTAGGGTCCCGTGTTTCCTGAAACATCAGGCAGCCACCTGCTCTCAAGATTGGCTACTTTCGGGAGCATGGCTATGGGGCATGTACCAGGACTCTCTCTCCCCTTTTCCAGGCCAGGGACCTTCACTAAGAGCCTCTGCCTCCCTTACAAAACCTTACTCCACTTCTTATTTTTTCACTCTGGGCTTCAATAGCACGTTAAACTCAGAGCCCATTTCCAAAAAAACTAGTTTCCTTTTCCTCAAAGGCAGAGAGAGAGAGCTTAAGTTTTAAACCTTAAGCAAAAAGTAGAAAAAAAAAAAAAAAAAAAAAAAAAAGACAGCTGGGATAAAGAAATTAAAATACAGGGCAAAAAGTCCAAGCCTTTTTGTATCATCTTCACAATAATCCTATCAAATAGGTACTATTTACTATCTCCGCTATATCTGAGGAGAGTGAGGCACTGAGTTTAAAGAACCTGAAAAAATTTCAGAAGTCATGAACTCCCATAGACTTAGTAACTGCTGGGAATGGGATCTGTATCTGTCTCTATTTGTAAATATATGCTCAATATCTTTGTGGTAAAATCCCCTGAATTATTTCCTGTACAAAATTATCCAAGTTGTATTACTGGCCCAAATATTTATTTATGTTGGTAACCATACATTAAATGGAAGTAAAATTGATCTCATCTAGGTTTCTGGTCAAAATGGCACTGTGGTGGGGTGCCTAGTGGCTCAGTCAGGTAAGCATCTGACTCTTGATAACAGCTCAGCTCATGATCTCAAATTTCATGAGACTGATACGGAGCCCTGCACTGGGCCCTGTGCTGACAGCACAGAGCCTGCTTGGGATTCTCTCCCTCTCTCTGCCCCTCCCCTGTTTACAGTCTCTCTCCAGCTCTCTCTCAAAATAAATAAATAAATAAACATTAAAATTAATGAAAATAATTTTTTAAAATGGCACCGTGGGTTCAATGTTTAAGTGCTTCTCCCTACATCATATTTATGCCAGTAACAAGTAAAATATATTTTTTAAATGAAATGAAGCAGAGAAATTAATTTTATGTGTTAGCTTGACTGTGCCATGGGATGTCCAGATATTTGGTTAAACATATTTCTAGGTGTATCTATGAGAATGTTTCTGTAAGAAATTAGCATTTGAATCATAAAACAGATTGCCCTCCCCAATGTAAGTGGGCCTCATCAAATCCACTGAAGACCTGAATAAAACAAAAGGGCAGAGTAACAGAGAATTCTTTCTTTACCTGGCTGTCTTTGAGCTGGTACATCAATCTTCTCCTTTCTTCAGATTCTGACTTGGAGTGGAATGTGTATATTAACCTTCTTACTTCTTAGGCCTTCAAACTCAGACTGAAACCATACCATTGGATCTCTGGGGTCGCCAGCAAATCTTGAGAATCCTCGGCCCTCAAAATCATGTGAGTTGACTCCTTATAATATGTCTATATACATACATATATAGAGAAACAAAACCAATAGAATGTTTCTGTTCTATTTGTTCTGTTTCTCTGGAGAACACTAATACAGTAGTAATACTCAATGACATGGTAAATATCTCCACTACCTCAAAATAGAAGAGAAACACTGTGGTAGGAAGGGTTAAGACCACAGGCTGCTGGCTTCTAGGTCTGGAAGAACTTAGGAAGCCATGAGGAAGTCAATTCCTACAAATAAAAGGGACTAAAAGCATTCCACATACAATCAAGGGCCAGAGCCAGGTTGTGTTGTGACATTAGGAATTAGGAATTAGAACTGGACTTAGGACCCAGGGATAGAGAGACCAATAAAATCACTTGAGAGAGGCAATGGGCACATGCACACACATGCACACACACATACAGAAAAATCAACTACTCAAAAAAGGCTGTAAATTAGTATTCCAAAAAAAACAACTGAACTATTGTTGAGATACTCAAATAAAAACTATAATCCAAGAAATAAATTGACTAAGAGTAAATTAAAAATACCAGCAATCTAAAAATCACTTTAATCTAAGTATATTTAATATTGTCAATAAGATAAAGGAAGAAATGCCATTCATACATAATAAAGACTAGGAATCAAAAACAATCAGATGAATGAAGAACAGAAAAATATGGAAAATAAGTAGTCTGGAAGAAAATTATAATTACTATAAATAAGTAAAAACTTTAAAAAAAAACCCTCCAGACTGGATAAATTCAGAAATAGTATTGAAGACCTCACCCAAAACATAGAAGGGAAAGAGCAAGTAAGCAAATATTAAGTACTGAGAAAAATTAAAGCCTGATGCTTCTGCCTAGAACATAGAAATATGGAGAGTGTTGTTCCTACCCCGAAAACAAGAAAAAGCCTAATAAATTGCAAAATCATAACTTCTGTTGAACCAACAGGCAGGTAAGCTCTCAGGGCACAAAGTAGCATGAACTCAAAGGAAAGCCAGGTATCTCCAAGTAGAGACAGGACATGAACATGCTTTACCTGTGATAGAAAGTGTGAGGAGGAGAGAAAGAAATGGATACCAGGTGCACACAGTGGGTGAGAAGAATTCAGTTATCATGTTCACAAATTGCTAAAGGCAGTTTGTAAGAGAATAGACTCTCTGGGAGTCATAGACACAGGGGGAATTTGCACCCACTTACATGTATCTTCTCCACAGTTTCCAACAAATGCCAGTGAGAAAGATTGCTGGCAGGGTTGGTGACTGGAGAAAGCTTCACTTAGTGGTGCAGGCCTGGAGGAGGGAAGAGGTCTTTCTTGCATGAAAAGCTAGAGGCCCCACCTAGACTCTAGATTCTATGGAACAAAAACCATCAGTCACTTAAGGAAAGGCAGCAAACTATCACCCCCAGAGTACTGCTGAAGGAGACCCATCGCAACTGGAGATGAATAGCAAAACTAAAACCAAAAAACAAAAACAACCTCTACATTGCAGATGATGCCAGATATAAGTCTGACAGCATACTGGCATTTCTCCCCCTCTAATGTCATATTGTAGATCTTTTGCTCTTTTTTAAAGTAAAGATTTAATAATGCATAAAGCTGAATGACTTCCTGGGCAATGTAATTTAAGTTTAGCTATCAAATAAAGGGCCATATCTTGCCAAGTAATGTTGTTCTTACTCTTTAGACAATCACCTTCCTCGCAGTTGCTGTATAACCCCTTGGGCTTTTACCGCCACTATTTTAAAAAATTATCAGTAATTTTAATGTCAATGACACAATGACCATACTCCTCATTATCAGCCTGCATACTTATCCAAATTTATGTGTTCTTTGATGGGTATGACAATAAAATTTTCCTTATTGTTTCAAAAATTTGCTAGAATGTTTTCAGCAAAGTATATTCTTGAAACATAAAGCCTTTGTCACTCTGTGAAGATGTTGTACTACTGCTGACATGACAGCAGGCCACACTTTTCTTCAGACTCTCCCTAAATCCAACTTTGAGGAGAACCCCAGGCATTGGTGATTACCTCCCCATGCCCTACTCCTGCTGAGAAGAGGTTCATGAGTGCCTGTACTTGTCTCCTGCTTAAACTGTTCTTTTAGCCTTATCATTCAAATGGGTCATGATATATAAATTTCTGGACTGTTTAGGGGTTAAATGAAATGAGGTAAGAATTCAAGGATTGAACTAATACCCTAAACCACCCACAAAAAATTGTATTTAAAGACCATTTTTATCCAAGTTCAATGCCTTCAATAGTTTCTTCAAAGTATTGAACAATTGGGATTACACTTGAAACTTAAGAATCTCAGGAGCCAAATATTTTCCTGCTATGGACTATAGGGAGAATTCACCACAAAACAAAACAAAACAAATCCAAAACCCTAAACCAAACCATGCCTAACCAAAACTGCAGAAGAATTCAAGAATATGCTATCTGCATGAATCTACTAGCCACACCTTTCTAAAATGGCAGCCTCAAAAACTATCATTATAAGTATGTCCCTTCTCACTTTTATCTTTGGCCACTGGACAAACACCAAGACACCATACGAAACTACTTTGTCAGTCCCGTTGTCCACATACAACTCAGTGCTTTATTCTCTTTTGAGTATAGTTGATTTTCTTTTCAATCCATCCTGGTACTCTTTAGAATTCTAGTTCTGTGGTAATCCTATTTATTTACATCTTTTTCACTCAGTGCTTCCTTAAACTTTCTACACTAACCAAAACCAAGTCAGGGCATAGCTTCCCCTATAGCTTCCCCTGAAGACCTGTCAAGTACTGCCTAGTCATAGTCATACGCCTTGGTTCTATGTTACTTCTAAGAGCAAAAGACACTTTGGCAATCTCTTAACTCACCATTGCTGCCTCTAGATATCTTACTTTTTCTCTTGAGTGCAAAATATGTCTTCATTTAATGTGTAATATTTGGAACTACTCTTTTTTGCTACTGTCTGTCACCCATTGACCTTCTGGTTATTTCCCTGTTTGTTGAACATTTCATGAAATGACTCGTGATTTTCCTTACCGTTCCAACCCTGGCCATCATCATAGAAAACTTCAATTTTTGCATGAACAACCTCCAAGATTCTTAAAATTACTTACCATAATAGAAAGTTCTAGAATAATGAATGATATTTGCTCACAATTACCATAGAGTATGGTACTTGGAAGCAAAAATTACATACAAAGAGAGGCGATTACTTTTTCTCTTTAACTATATCCAGACAGACTACTTTAGTCAGCTTCCTAAAACTGTCCGCATTTGGACTGTGCTTCTGCTAAGTGCAGCACACTTACCCAGGAATGAACTTTTTTAAGGTAACCATCTATATGGAAATATGTGAAGAAACAAAAGGGTTAGTATAAGCTAACAGAACATGTGGATTTTAGGAAGCTCCATAAACAGTGTTCAAAAAACTACCAACGTAGGGTTGTATACCAAAAATTATAAATGACCACCTTGTGCATGTGTGCTCCCCTTTTGCCAAGGAGGGTAAGGGAAATAGTTCTGTCTCAGGCAATTTGGATTCTCTTCCTCATCATCTAGTGCTGCCATCTGCTGATCTCTTCGGCATGTCACACTTTGTATGTCCCATATTAGATCAGAACCAAGGTTATTAATTTTAATAGCAGAAAATTCTCAAACTCCCTGGAGAGAGCTGCCTTACATTCACTCTTTGGAGGCTTTATCAGTGGTATTTCTATAACCTGTAGCTACTCCATTGTCTGCACAATTCTTGGATTTAAGAAGATTTGCTCTTCTTCCAAAAGCTCTGAAAAATGCCAGCCGCAGCCACTTATTGCCTGGGAATGGCCTTTCTGCTCTGCGTGCTCTCTTCTCTGTGCCTTTTGACTCTCTCTGGGCCCCTCTGAACTGTGCTATGGAAGTAAGAGGCTAGCTTATTAAGCTTTCTGGCAGGAAGAGGGATGTTTGGTCCATTTCTGTTCAACAAAATGTTACTGGGGCTCCCCATTTGAGTCCTGCCTCACAAAGGTTCCTTCTCTGCACAGAAAACATGGAGTCCTGATTACTTGATTGCAACACCTGATATTGCTTCCAGCCTCAGATACCCAGGTTGTACTGTTTAGCTGTTTGTGCTTTCTGTAGACTGCAGGCAGAAATGACTTCGTGGGGGGAAAAAATACCACAAAATCTTAGCGTCGTGCTTTTCCAGATGATTTAAAAGAGCAAAATCTGACTTTCTGAGTTATGTATCTGTTTGAATCACTAAAATATCCTTTCAGAAATCACATGGTTTAGTTAACATGTGTTCTTAAAAATATTTTGCCCTTCTAGTGAGTTTAAGCCAGATCTTCAAATTTGTTCACAAAGAACCATCAATAAAAAGTATGGCTGGGACCAGTGTATTTCAAAGTACGGTCTGGGTCCTGCTTCCATATATCATTCCTGGGCCCCAGTCCAGATCCACTGAGCACGCCTGCTGTGGAGTGGGGCCTGGGTATCTGCATTCCCAAGGTGCTAATTAGTGGTCCTTAGGCATAAAGTTGAAAATCAGTGTGCACATGGAGGCTGCATTAGTAGCTCTATGTTGGTGGTGCATCAGCTTCATCTGCAGAGCTTTTTAAAAATACAAATGCCTAGGGGCGCCTGGGTGGCGCAGTCGGTTAAGCGTCCGACTTCAGCCAGGTCACGATCTCGCGGTCCGTGAGTTCGAGCCCCGGGTCAGGCTCTGGGCTGATGGCTCAGAGCCTGGAGCCTGTTTCCGATTCTGTGTCTCCCTCTCTCTCTGCCCCTCCCCCGTTCATGCTCTGTCTCTCTCTGTCCCAAAAATAAATAAAAAACGTTGAAAAAAAAAATACAAATGCCTTTCCCTTACCCTAGACCTGCATTGACTCAGGACCTTCACAGCTAAAGCTTCCAAAAGCTTCTGACAGAGAGCTAAAGAGCGTCTGCATTAGGCAAATACACATTTTATTGGTTAAGAATAACCGCTGTCATTTATTAAATACTTGCTAAGCAAAGTACACGTTAACAAATCATTTAATCCTCACGATGACCCTCTGAGTTTGGTATTGCGATTAAGCAGTTGTCATCGTTGTTGTTTTTCAACATACAACTGAGAGATGCTAAAGAATTCACACAACATTGTAGGAAGGGGATTGGAACCAGTTCTGCCTGACGGTAAGGGCTGGCGGCTCTTCACTATCACACAGGGCCTCTTGCTATCAGGTTTTTTACAGCTACCATTTTAAATGTTAGTACAGATTTTCTTTCCTTGGTTTGCTTTTCTTCTTTTTGGTTTCAAAATTAGCATAATCTTTTTATGTTTTGGCTCTTTATTTTTTCTTTGTAATTGTTGATGTAGAATTAATTCTCTGAGACACCTAACTTGTATGCTGCTTGTGCACAGAACATTTTATGAGAGAGGGAGTCTTACTATAAAGTTTCAGGGCTAAAGCTTGGGGTGCCTGTGTAGCTCAGTTAGTTAAGCGTCCGACTTCAGCTCAGGTCATGATCTCATGGTTCTTGGGTTCGACCCTGGTGCGGAGCCTGGGGCCTGCTTCAGATTCTGTGTCTCCCTCTCTCTGTGTTCCTCCCCCACTCACACTGCCTCTCTCTCTGTCAAAAATAAATAAAAGATTAAAAACATTTTAATAAATAAATAAAGTTAATGGCTAAGCTGGTCACCGGAGAAGTAGTCTTCACCTGCAACAGAATCCTTTTGACTATTACTTTTAGTCCAGTACATCTGGCAAGATGCTCCAAATATGTGTGCATCTAAGAAACTTTCTTTAACTGAGTCTTACCTGTTATATTATTATAATGATATAGTTAGACTGTTCTACCAGACAATCAGCTTCTCAAGGAAGGAGGTATGTCTCTTATTTCTGCACAACCATGGATGATAGACTGAGGGCCTTCAGAATAAAGTATTAAGAAGCAAATAGTTCTGTGTACCACCTCTACCACCATACTTTCACCATGTGTATGTGTACACGTGACTTAATTTTGCAGAGCCCTGACTCCTTTGTTTGTAACACAGGAATAATAATGTCTATTTGTTAGGCTTGCTCAAGAGAGGTAAGACAGAAAATAAACAAATGATAAGTAGCTATACATAACAAATAACATAGCATAGCATGTTAGAAAGTAATGAGTGCAATGGGAATGAAAAATGTAAGGCATATAAGGGGTGGTTAGTGTGATAAAAAGAGTAAGTTAGAATAACATAGGATAATCAGGTTAGGACTCACTAAGATAGTAATATTTGAAGAAAGCTTAAGGAGATGATGGTATTAGCACATAGATACCTGAGAGAGGAGTATTCTAAGCAGAGAGAACAGTCAGTGCAAAGACACTAAAGCAGAAGTGTGCCTGGTTATGTTTTAGGAATAGCTGGAGGCCAGTGTGGTTAGAGCAGAGTGAGTAAGAGAGATGTCAGAAGATCGGTGCTTCTCAAACTTCAATGTGCATAAGAAATGTCTGCCATGAGGAATGAGATTCTGCATTTCTAATATGCCCCCAGGTAATGAAGATTCTATAGGCCCATACAGCTCTGCTCTGAGTAGCAAGGATTTAGATGACTCCCATTTTGAAGAGTAAGAAGGTAATTATATTACGGAAGTATAATATTATTGTGACATGGTATTAAGGGCTCAGTTGAGGTTGTAGTCATGAATTTAACACAGTGTGATTATGTGTTTTCTTCAATCACATTCACTGATTCAGAGATAGGCATGAGGCTGGCATAGAGTTTTAACTAGGATTGTAGCTTTGCCATGATGAAGGGAGAGAATTCAATGGAATCAAGCATGTATACAAGGAAGTAGTATGATGACTGACCACAGGATTTAATATGGGTAATGACACAGCTGGTGGAAAGTCAGACAGACCTTGTGGCACCTCACAGTTAATAGGGCAATGGTTTTAAGCCATAGTTATTGAACATGTGATCTCACCCTTCATTGCATCCATGGTTCATGTGGTAGGTGGTTTCAACAGTTTAATGGAAACAGCATTCTCAAAGCAACTTGCATTGAAGTGTCAGTGGTGTCAGGAAGTCTGTAGTGTTGATGTGCAGATGCTATTAATGCACACACACACACACACACACACACAGTAATATACTATACACTGTTAGAAAATGGAAATTTGAGATTTAGGAATTATCTCATCATATTGCCTTTTTATTTTACCTCTGCTCAGCACTGAGTATCTGCTGTCCATAGCCTTCAATTATTTTATTTATACGTAATCATGACTGCAGGTTATTTACCCATCATTGCAAAAACTTCCTGATGACCCCAAAGGAAATCCCAAATGCTGCTGAGTTATAAACTATCACACAGAACTCTTCTCTCCTTTATGTGAGATCTCAGTTTACTTGCATTTCACCTTGCTGGCTGGTTTCAATCCTGGTGTCCATACTGGTTTTGATCTTGGCCTCTAATACTTAGAGATTGAGCATTTTTCCTAATCCTCCACTCATCTTCAGCATCTAACCTTTTCTACTGAAGATCTTCTGAGTTAGTTTGCCCCTCTGGCCTTCCTACATTATTTCTAATTAGGATTCCCTGTATCAATTACAGACCCCTCCTCTCCTCATCTTTATTTTCCCCAACATCAGTAAGAGAAAAGATGCTGTTAATTTCCATTGCTCTCTTCCTTCTTTCTTCTTTTCTCCTTTTTTATCTCATTATTTCCTTTTACATAATATATGCTACCCTTTCTCACACACACAAAAGTCTCATTTTATCTAGACTTTAATCTTCCTTTTTTCCTGTTGAAGAACTAATCAATTACAATATGGGACTGTAATCTTTGAGTCTTCATTTTATCAAGGCTTGTTCATTTGTTTATTTCAGTAGTGTCTACAGGAAACAAGTCTCCATGATAAAAAGGAAATGGGCAGAGGTGATGCTGTGTGTGCATGTTTTCTCCAGTTGTCTTGAGATTTGGACCAAAGCCTGAGGTTTTAGGATGCCTGGTCTCCAGATAGCCAAGCTTTACTGTAATAAGCAAATTGTACATAGAGATTAACGCTAATAGCTACAACGGGAAATAACATTAACTCTGCAATTAGGACAAAAACTTTATATACACAAGGAAATGGAAGGGTTCTTTATGGAATCATAACCATTTCTAGAGCTGGATGACACTGAGAGATCTTTCAGATAAATCCTGAGATGAGAGAAATGAAATATGTTCTTATTGATATATGTTATCACCTCCATCACTTGGAGGAATTTTACTATAAGCCATATTGGAATGATAGAGATGAGATATTCATTAATTCACATGTGTCCATTGATATGACTTTAAAACATTTACATCCCTCTATTTTGTTTCTAGAATGCTTGGTTCACATCTTTACTATTCAAGGCATACCTGGTGGTAGAAGAAATAAGACCCAGGGAAATAAGATTTCCCTGTGTAAGCTGAGACTACTTAAATAACATATAATTGGGGAGACATGTCTCTTTGAAATAGCTAGTTATAGTTTAATCAGTAATAGTAACCCATATAAAGAAAGCATTTTTTTAAAATCAATTTCTTCCAAAGACTCTCTAAGCAATATAGAAGTTACAAGTGTCAATTTTAGAAAAAAACTGGGTTTCAAATCCTGGTTCTTTCAATTCCTGGCCATAAATTAAGCAAATTACTTAACCTCTCTATGTCTCATTATCCCTAGCTGTAAAATGAAGATATTATTTCCTGCTTTATAAGGTTGTGCTGAGGATTAAAGAAGTAAATATGTACCCCAGAGTAAGCTCTATATGTCTTTGATATCATTCTTGATAATTAGAAAGAAGAGTTTCTTAGAAAGGGAATATGAGCATTCTGACCATGGCAAAAGAATATCTTTAGTGATGTATCGATTAGTGTCCAGAATTTAACCATTATTTCCTTGTTTGAGAGGTTGATAATCTCTCCTTATTACATTAATAATGTCCAGTTTCTGGACCTAAAAGGGTGACAAATATACTTTGAATTATAGTAAGTTGGCCCATACCATCCAATCCTGTAAGGTCACTTGCCTACTGATTATGTTCAGGATAGAGCTCTTCCATTTCATGCACATTTTTATTCACTTGTCTGCCTTCCACATTAGATTCTGAGTTCCCCAGGACAAGAACCAAACTTACTTATGTTGGTGTCACCTTTGGGCAGGAGTACTCTTCTTGTATTTCAGTAGAATTTGAATGTTGTTCTCAAATATAAACACCTTGCCGGTAGGGTTTATTATTTATATTTGCAGTGCTTGTTTGTGGTGTAATGCCTAGTTCATAGCAGGCAGTAAATGGATGTTGGCTGAACCTAACTAAATAAATGTTGACGTTCTTTTATGAAATCTAGATACATTCCAAGGTGTATCAGTGTCTCATACTGTTCATTTGATAAGGGCTCATTGGCACAATCGCTCACAGAAAGAAATTAAATTAATCTTTTTCTTTTTAAATAAAAATGAAAGCCATTATTCACAGATGTCCACTATCTTATTTAAAAAATTAAAAAGATAGAAACAAAATATGCTTTTGTAACCTTTAAAAAAATTTTTTTTAATGTTTATTTTTGAAAGAGACACAGAGCACGAGGTGGGGGAGGGACAGAGAGAGACGGAGACGGAATCCAAAGCAGATTCCAGGCCCTGAGCTTTCAGCACAGAGCCCGACACGGGGCTCAAACCCAAGAACCATGAGATCATGACCTAAGCTGAAATCAGATGCTTAACTGACTGAGCCATCCAAGCACCCCCTTGTAATCTTTTTTATGAACAAAGTTTCTCACTTGTTTCTATAATAATAAAATGGCCTTTACAAGTCAGTGGTTGCCCAAGAAAATGAAAATAAGGATTAATGAAGTGATATTTTACAAACTTTAAGTGAAGCAAATGTTGGAGCACCAACCAACCCAAAGCAAGCTTTCCTTGTTTCATGTTTTCTATGAAGAAATGTATTTTTGTATAGGCCGGAAGCATAGGGAGAAAGGACAATTCATTTCTTAAATTGAACGCTGTTCCACACCATAGATTTTATTACTCTGATTACTCCCACCCTCAAAATCTTCCAGCTCAAGTTCCATTTTATGATGCAAAATTTAGTAATGTCATCAAGGGTATGAAACTTACTAATCTATTTTTTATATACCATCTGGTGAAGGACTAAAGTCACCTCAGGTCAAGAACTGAGCAGATCCAAGAATCTCAGTGAACACCAGCTTCAATACAAATTTCTGGGATGGACATTTGGAAGAACCAAAATGACCATTCAAGAGTCATGCTTAAGAACAGATGGACTCCTTCCTCAAACCTTGACTAGGTTTTGAAAGGTATGAAGAAAACAAGACCACACTTCAATCTTCACTTCCTGCATGCCCTTCACAGGACTGTGATGTCCAAGCAATTCCTAAAACGCATGTGCTACAGACATACAACTGGGACCCATGCTACGGTTCATCCTCCTTTAGTCTATAATAGTGCTGAAGCAGTTTTCATTGGTGAATGAAAAAGCACTGAAGAAAAGAAAGATTAAAATAATTTACTATGTAAAATTGCTTGACTTGTATTCTCATATTCAATAACTTTCTTCCTAACATTTGAAACAAAGAAAGAAGAGAAAGAATCAGACAGAATTAACATGATTATTTGGGGCCTATTATAACTGGAAAGAATGTTGTTCATGTTTTGCAAATTGCAAGCATGGCTTTTCTTGCAAACTTTGCCGCGTACCTTTTGGGGACACATTGCCCCAAATAAGGGATACTGTGAGAGACAGAATAATGATTCCTCCAAAGATATCCACATCCTCATCCCAGAACCTGTTACTGTACATGGAAAAAGAGGCAACACAGATGTGATTAAGTTAAGGATCTTAAAATGGAAAGATTATCCTGGATTATCCAGATAGACCCAATGTAATTACTAGGTCCTAGAGAGAGAAGAGTCAGAGAAGCTGAGGTCAAAGTGATGCAGCCATGACCCAAGGAATGCAGGCAGCCTGTAAGAAGCTAGAAAAAGCAATAACAGATTCTCCCCTAGAGCCTCAACAACAACAACAACAACAACAACAACAACAGCTTTTCTGACACCTTGATATTAGCCACAAAAGACCCATTTCAGATTTCTGACCTCCAGAAGTTTAAGACAATAAATTTGTCTTACTTTAAGCCATGAAATTTGTGGTACTTTGTTATAGCAGCACTAGGAAATTAACACAGATACTAAAATTAAAATTTAGTTTTTGGTGAAAATGTAAAACTAGGTTTCTGGGTCCTGAGAGGCCCAGGAAGTCCAGGCAAAATAGGAATACTGAAATGATCACACTGGTATGATGTACCACACAAGGCAACACTAAAATAAAAGTTCACAAGGGACTAAGGAAGGTGCTAAGGGCACATTGCCCTAAAAGTAGTTCAAGAGGCATGTGTGAGGAAAGACAAGGGAATGCTTAACTTCAAAATTCATCCAGGTTTCTGGGGTGCCTGGGTGGCTCAGTCGGTTAAGTGTGTCTGACTTCAGCTCCGGTCGTGATCTCCTGGTCCGTGAGTTTGAACCCCGCCCCCCACATTGTAAGGCTCTGTGCTGACAGCTTGGAGTCTAGATCCAGCTTCTTGCTTCAGATTCTGTGTCTCCCCCTCTCTCTGCCCCTCCCCCTCTCACACTCTCTCTCTGTCTCTCTCTCTCTCTCAAAAATAAATAAACATTAAAAAATAATTTTAAAAAGTTCACCCAGGTTTCTGACTCTTGGTAACAGTAATATATAAATTTTTCTGAGAAACAAGGGAAAAAATGACTATCAGCTAGTATTCTTTGCCTTATATCATATAGTCTAACCCATAAACATTTTGTACCTACAATCTGATTATTGCTCATCAATCTCCATCTTGGTTTGTCTCAAACAATGAATTCCCACTTCATCCTAAAGTTATCCCTTCCTGATTTTACACAAGTTTAAATAAGTACACAAATAGAGCAAAATTGTAGAGTTGGGATCCACCAGGTCAAATATCTCAGGGAAAACAAGACAAAAAATCTTGAATTTTATTTTCAAAGAAACATGTATGAGTGAGTATGCCCACATTATAGTATATTAACCTGGGCCTATGTCTTTTGTTATAGGATTTTCAGATATAAGCATGTTGAGCTTTATTTTGCTTTAATACAGTGATTAAAAGTATATCCTGAGTCAATCAACTTTGACCAATACCTTGCTCATCTGCCCTTGAAATTACTCAACGTCTCTGTGTTTTAGTTTCATGGCTATAAAGTAGTGATAATAATAGTATCCAGCTTAACATGTTGTTGAAGAATTTAATGGAAAACATAGATTTAAAAACTCAGCAGAGAGTTTAAATAAAGTTCCATTAAAAGTAGATAATATTAGTATTTTTATTAACTATTTCATGAAGAGGGCTATATCACTAACAACTATTTACTATATTCCAATAATAAATTTGCCAAGCGAACATATCTACAGTACATTTTATCCTAGGAACTTAAGTTATAAACTAAATTTTATACTAAGCTCTGCCAGATCTTTCTTGCCTTTAAACTAATTACCTGTCCAGGTGCAAAACAACAACAACAAAAAAGAATATTTAGAGTGTCTGAATGCTCTTTGGAAAATCAGGAGGTGTTTTTTTTTTCAAAGTTCGAACATGTTTTCTTTCTATTCTTTCATCAGTTATTTGGTGATTTGCCAATATGAACCTCATAGGGAATCCACTAGATAGACTTATTCCCTCCCAGTCTGCATTTTTATGGCCCAATTTCATAATTTATTCTAATACTGTTTGCAATGATAGTATTTATAGGTTACTCTCCCCAATTAAACTGTTCCTTGATAGAAGACGCTGTCTTATTTAGCTTGAAATATCTTGTATGTATTTAGTGCTCCAAAATGTTATGTGATTGAGTGAATGAATGAGAATTAGAAAAAAGTCAGTTACTGTATTTGGAGTCGTATCTGCACCTAATTTTCCAATGGTGAATCTATGATTTAAGTTCTCTACACTAACCAGTAATAGATTTTGCATTTTCTAATACTTTTCCAATAAAAGGTATATCAGGGGAACCGAACAATGGCCCAAAACTAAACTAACATACCACTTACTGCAAGTAGTATATAGAAATTAACTGAGAATCAGGAATTCTCATTTTATGTATCTGATTAGCTGACTATATGTTAAGACTACAGGCAATCGATATTTTAATCATCACCCCTATAAAAAGCAAATTAATAGGATTTTTGGAAGTCTATCTCATCCCTCTTCTCAAATAACTTGCCCCTTCACTCCCCACCAATTCTAAATTTTTTTTTAACGTTTATTTACTTTTGAGACAGAGAGAGACAGAGCATGAACAGGGGAGGGGCAGAGAGAGGGAGACACAGAATCTGAAATGGGCTCCAGGCTCTAAGCTGTCAGCACAGCCCGGACGCGGGGCTCAAACTCACGGACCGTGAGATCATGACCTGAGCCGAAGTCGGGCACTTAACCGACTGAGCCACCCAGGCGCCCCTAACTCCCCACCAATTCTAACAGACCAGATTTGATTGTATTGCTGTCCATCATTTTGAATGGCCATACTGTTGCTTAGTGGATAATAAATCATACCCTAAAGCTGATAGACTTCCAATAGGCAGGCAACCCAGTGAACAAAGAATACATTTTCAGAAATTGCTCTGTAAAATTATTGGGCTATTGTTTCCAATGACATTACTCATGTAAGCAAATTTATACATATTACAAAGAAAATTAACAAAAAATCTGTCATAATTTATTGTCCAATGCCTATTAAAACACTTCATCATGAAAGGGCTATGTACATTAATTTATCTTTACATGATTTTGCAAAAAGCCCTGGAGCCAGAAGTTTTCAAAACAGAATTATAAGTTACCGATTCAAGTCTATTTTATTTAATCACCTATCTGTAAATTGATGCTTTCGAGAATCAGCAAGCATGCAGCAAACTTGCTAAGTAGGGAGAGAGATTGGAAAGTGAAAACCTTTGCGTAAGTACCTTCATTCTGATACAGACAAGAAAGAAAACCGTGATTGCTACAGGCAAAATACATAAAACTGCACATGGTTGAATGCCTAAGAGACCTTAACAATGCCAGCTATTTAAATAACAACTTTGAAAACATATTAAAAGGTAGCAGAAATAAAAAACTGTTTCCTCCTTTGACAGCTACCTAGACCACACTTTTCTTGTAAAAACAGTAGAGGATATGCCACCAACTGAAATGAAAGCTTTGTTTCTTCTCTTTTGCATATGGGCTCTCAATTGATGTATAAAATATTTTGGGAAACAAAGCAGAAGAGAGTCAAAATTACCAGGTTGATTTTGCTCTCGAAAACAGTTTCCTTTCACTTTTTGTGTAGTCTGCCAAGCTCATCATACTTTTGGCAGATGTAAGGCACCTCTTTTGAATCAGTTTCATGAAGCTGGTTAATGCTACTAGCAGCCGCTGTTACCTGGCAATACACATCAGACGTTTTTATTATTGCTATTAATCAATGAGGTGAACTGACATTTAGAATGTGCATATAACAGGCCTGGTGACTTTCTCCCTGTAATCAATAGATTTTAAAGGCATTTGGAAGATGATTTATTAAAACAGCCAAAGACTTGGAATCAAAATATCTTAGAAGTGCCTGGGTGGCTCAGTCAGTTAAGCGTTGGACTTTTGATTTCAGCTCAGGTTATGATCTCATAGTTGTTGTGAGATGGAGCCCCAGTGGGGCTCTGCACTGAGCATGGAGCCTGCTTAAGATTCTCTCTCTCACCCTCTGCCTCTCCTCTTGCTTGTGGACTCTCTCCTTCCTCCCCTCCCCCACCCTTCACTAAACAAACAAAAACATGATGCATTTGGGGCACCTAGGTGGCTCATCTGACTCTTGATTTCAGCTCTGGTCATGGTCTTATGATTCATGGGTTCAAGCCCTATGTCATGCTGTCAGCAAGGAGCCTGCTTGAGATTCTCTCTCCCCCCTCCCCACCCCTCCCCTGCTTTCTCTCTCTCTTTCTCTCTCTCTCTCCCTTAAAATAAATACTTTAATATATATATTTATATCTTTATATATCTTTATATATATATATATATCTTTAATATATGTATATATTAATTGTTTTATTTATATTTCAGAAGACAAGTGTTTTCTGTAAAGGGACAGATAATAAATTATTTTTTTAGCTTTGAGTTCCATTTACATCCTCCTCCCCTTGTTATTCCCCCTCTTCCTTTTCTCTTCTTTCTCTCTTGCTAAAATGCTTTAAACTTTAAAAACTTCTTAGCTTGTGAGCTAGATCTGGCCCACAGGTGTCATTTGCTGACACCTGAATTAATTCATTCAGCAACTGTTCTTAAGTGATGAGGTCACCACCCTCATGAAACTAGTTGAAACAGATGAATAAGAAAGAATTGTACCACAGTGTGTCTGGTGCCATGATGTTGTATGGTCTGTCATACCCATTCTAAATGTCAAAGGTGAGGTAATTTGTGATAAAATGATTAGCAGAGGAAGTAGGAGATTAGAAGTGAACAACTTCTGAGGAGAGAGAACAATGTGTACAAAATTCCAAAAAAGAGAGAGAGTTGATAAAATTGAGGAATCACATGACTGTGCATGCCCTAGAAGGCTGAGAACACTGGGGAGGAGAATGGGACAGACTTAGAGACAGACCTTGGAAGCCATGTTGGGTTTAATCTTGTAGGAAATGGGAAGGCATTAATTGAATAAGCAATTTAATAAAGGATACAAAGTGAGGAGATTTGGACTTTAGAAATACCCCTTTGGTTGCAAAAGTAGGATTCAACTGGAGAAATTCAAAACAAAATGGAGATCACCACTTAGGAAACAGAAAAGTAGGTAAAGTTGAGTAAGCAACTTAGGAGTCGAGTTGAAATCCCATTTTTAAAATCATTCATTCTCTTGGCATGCACGAAACCGAACTAACGATATTTTCTAGCCTATTTGTCAAGGTTTCCATGGAACTCAACTGAAATGGTGTTTATAAAATGACTAAGCAATTCTGAAGTGCTGTAGCTTCTTACAAGGGTAAAAGTTTTCATTATGATGGTTAAGTTAAAAATTTTTTAACACAAGTACCTTGATAAAATTATAGCTTAAATAAGATTCAAGGAGGTAATGGAAATTTGCAAACCCTACTTTATCTCTTCTCACCTAGATCTAAAGGCTTGTAATTTGCTCCAGCAAAGCCTCCCAGTTGTTTCTGGTCTATCATAAGATGATTCTAGATATCTCATCCCTTTGTAGCCTCCTTAAGTTTACTTTAGAACTGGAAAACTGGAAAATATATGATTATCTAAAAATATGTCCCAGAATTGCTAGGGAGTACTGCCTTTGTTTAGATTAGAAAAGAAATACTGTAACTGTTTGGTATAAATCTTGAGGGTATTCAAAGATCTCACAGCAAAGGGTGGAACTTCTCTGTTTAGGACAGGCAAAGACTATTATTTTTTTCCTCCAGAGAAGTAAGGGAAAAGGAGTATGAGAGGGAAATAGGGGACAGTGCAGAGAGGAAGAAGTAACTAACTGCTGCATGGGGAGGTAGCCAGGAGAGATACCCACAGACCTATGGAAAAGAGATTTCAATCTTAGAGTGTTGACTGCATGAAAAGCAGAGACCACTCCACCCTTTCACATGACTCAGGTTCTGTAACACATCAGGAAATAACTTAGTTGTGCCATATTTGTGGATATTTTGTGAGGTATGGATGTTGTAGATAGTTGTAGTTGCAGGTGGAAATTGGCAAGGGGAGTTGCATTTTGTAAGACAGTGGCAGGTGGAAATAGGGGGTCAGGTGATAGAAGAGATCATGAAAATGCAAATTCCTTGCAAGTCTGAAGAAATCTTGGGAGAGTTTTGGATTTGCATAAGTCATGGAGTTGAGTTGAGGTCTTGTAGACAGTATATAGAACTCCAAGGAGGAGAGTGCTTCTCAGCTGATACTGTTGGTTGCAGGATTATCATGAATTATCGGGAAGTCTTGTTTCAGGTAACCAAGTCTATGGTTAAGAATGTTTGAAACCACCTATTGATGTGGAGTGTTTAGAGACAACCAGCTATTAATGCAACTGAATTATGAGAATGTATATTCTTCATGCTTTACTGGTAGTAGCACAACCTATTAAATATCCAGATAAACTTCAAGTTTCCTGTGAGCCTATGTTTTGTTTTTGAAAATTATCTATTTTATCTCTTTCTTGATACCTAAAAGTGTAAAATAGAAATATATGGATTTCTTTCCATACGATCGTTTGAAAATTACAAATATGAAGCAACATTTATATGACTTCTGGGAAGAAGATATTACTTTATTCACTATACTGCTGGAGCAATGAAATGAATAAAATATTAATAGCAAATGTAACCCTATGATATTCTAAGAAGTAGTAAACTTCATAGGCCTTTCTTGCACATTATAACTACAACTACATGCTATAACTTTTAGCATGTAGAAGATAGATCACTGGCTTAAATCCCCATAGTGTAATTACCACGTCTATGACTGGGTAGCTATGGGCCCTTTAATAAGTCATTTCACTTCTCTGAATCTCTGTTTTCTCATCTGTAAGATGGATTGTTGAATATAATGATTTTTAAATATCACAATTCTCATTTTTTTGTTTCTTTTATGATTGCAATGAAAAGACCAGAAATAAGCAAGGTGTTTACACTGTTGTCTTAGTGACAATCAGAAATTTCTCTCAACATCATAAATTCATAGTTATATAGATGGAATTACTTTTAACCCTTACAGTTGTAAGATCATAAAATAATAGTTGTAAGGGATCTCTGACTACATTCCATTAAAACTCTACTTTGGCACAATCTGATGAATATATTTCAAAGTGGTCTTAATTTTAGAACATTTCCCATGACAGAGAATTCACTAATATATGACATCTACGTACCTATTTGCTGGCATCAAATCCTATGAGTTGCCTGAGACATTTATTTTGATGTCAGTTTAAAGATGATGATAACTGTTAGAGATTTTACTTTAAAGATAATGAAAGGCCTTCTCCTTGCTCTGTGATTACAGATCCAGAAAAAGGGGGCTATTTTCTCTTTTTTCTCCAATTCATTATCTACCCTATTATTATCCTTTTATTTCTGATTTTCTCTCTCTCTCTCTCTCTCTCTCTCTCTCTCTCTCACACACACACACACACACACACACACACACACACACACATATTCTTCCCAACAAATAGAAAATATTGTGCACCAGTAAATAAGTCAGTAAGGTCATATAAAGCTAATATGGAAGGAGCTAGCTTCATCTGTACGTAACAATGCATAGGCAGTCAGACCTAAATTCATGATCTTTAATTTTTTTTCACTTCTAATGCAGTAGTAGATAGAAAACAGGTATAGGCATTTTGGTCTTAAGATGACAAAAATCCTTGAAACAGCATATGCATTTGTCTTAAGAAAGGTTTGTAAATAGCATCCTCTAATCTTTACATAGATGGTACCATTTTGAAATGCCAAGCAACCCATTTTTGAGTACAGATTTGGAGGCTTTATTCCTGAAAATATTTCAATAACTATAACTAAATAAAAGGCTTGAAGCTCAGTACTCTCTCTTTCACTCTCTCTTTCACTAACAGAAAAATGTTAGAAGTGGACTCATCGTTCAATATGAGAGAGGTGCCAAATGAGTGAAAGAACTGGTTACAGAGGAAAAACAGTAGAGTCTGGGAAACTTGCCTAAAGGGACACTTAAGTTGACCTTCATATAGGAATTGAAAATGTGAATCATTTTCTTTTCATTTTTTTCCTGGATTCTAACAATGAAGACAGTCTTTAAACTTGTGTTGTTTCTTGTTCTTTTATCAAGGCAGAAAAAGGGAACAAGAGAGCAGGCTTTCGAGTCAGAAAACCCAGCACTTGAATCCAAGGACCACTATTTGTTATATGATCCTTGTGAATATACTTAATCAGTTTAATTTCAGTTTTCTCATCAAGAAATTAGTTATGAAAATAATTATTTTATAATGGTATTATGAGAATTGTACAAAGAAATTACTCATAAATGCTTTACAATGTACCTTGTGCAAAGGCGTTTCTTAATAAAATGTATCTATTATTGTTATTTGAATATATTGAACACATATATTGAATTTGAGTGTATATATTGAGAAACCACTAAATAAAATTGAGAGATTGAATTCTTATTGTTTGACTTTATAAAGCTTCCCCTCTATTTTAAATAATATGAATGAATAAATAGCCAAAATGACTATATATTCAAAATTATGTATGGGAATAAAAACATGTGTAAATGCAGACACTTGTGTATTTTTGGAACTAAGAAGTTGTAGGATGGTTGAGTTTATTACATGTTGCAGTCTTTGGATGCTTAGAGCAGAGGATGAGGCCAAAGAACAATACAACTTATTTACGAGAATAACTTTTTTTAAGTGACTAAGACAAAAATCACATGGGTAATTTATGTTGGACATCCTCTATTTGCCCCATCACATCTTCATTTTGACATTCCCCACCCTGATCTATAACCCATGAGATAATATTGGTTGTCAGTATTAACTGTTTCTCTTGTTCACTGACTTTGGCTACAGTTCAGCAAATGGGAAGCACCAACAGGATATCAAAAAGAAGCAGGAAAAAATGATCATGTAAATAATTTAAAATTTGGAAGATTTACAAATCTTGGTATCAAAACATTTTATAAAGCTACCATAATCATGAAAGTGTAGAATTGGTATAGAGACAGACTCAAGATCAACTTAATAGGTTAGAGAGTCCAGAAAATATGTGTAAAATCTACAGACATATGTGAATTTTGCCAATGTATGAAATTACTTCAATTAGAAAAGAAGAGTTTTTGGGGTTTTTTTTTTTGTTATTTGTTTGTTTGTTTGTTTTAACTAATGGTGCTTGAACAGTTGGAGATTTCTATGAAAAACAAATGGACCTTATTTCACTCTACAAAAATTATTTTAGATGAATCATACACCTCCTGTAAAAGCTAGAATCATAAAATTTCTACTAGAGATTATAGGATAATAGCCTTATGAACTTGTGGTAGGCAAAAATTTCCTTCTTTAAGTGTGAATGGATATATGTATTCAGAATGAAAATAGAAATAAAAATAGATAATAAATTTTAAAATGCCAACAAAGACTACTAGTAAGCATCAAAAATTTCAGGAAACTAACATTGTATAGACCCATCATTAATTATCTTCTTGGCATATTTATACAACACTTTTTCCTAAATATTTTCTAGCTGCAAACAGTGTGATTGCCTTCTTAAAAGACAGTTTTGCAATATTTTCTATAAAGAAAACTCAAAGACCATTTAGACTTTCCTCTCTTATGGTTGATGAAAAACATTTCACTTTTTGACTTTTCCGGAAATTTCTTTCAGCTTCACAAATTGTTATTTGTAATATCCCATAAATTTATAGGATTCTTTTTAAGTTGGGGAAAAAATCTCACTCAGCTTTATTTAAGACCTGTAAGACTTCAGAACATTTCAAATTTTCTTGTTCAACAACTAATCTTAAATATTCTTTAAAATGTTAGCATTAATTAACTGTTTTGTTGTTAAAATTCTCATTATATGCACATAATATGACAATTTTGTATCTTCACTCATCATATTTTATAGAAATGCATAAAATGTATACTTTGATTTAATATTTTGGTGGACATGCATAAAACACATAACTTGTTTCATAGAGGTACCAGCTGTTTATAGTACTGCTGAAGGTTTGGGCTCATAAATACAAGAATTCTTATATATTCTTTGTTCTCCAGCTTTATTGAGGTATAATTGATAAAATCTATATATGTTTAAGATGTACAATGATTCGATATATGTACACATTGTGAAATAACTACCACAGTTGAGTTAACTGAAACAACCATCACCTCACATAGTTACCTTCTTTTTTGGGAGGGGGGGAGAACACTTAAGATCTACCTTCTAGCATATTTCATATATGTAATATAGTATTACTAACTATAGTCATCAGACTGTACATTAGATCCCCAGAACTTACTCATCTCATAACTGAAAGTTCTTTGACCAGTTTCCAATTCCGCCATACCACACCCCAACCATTGGCAACTACCATTCTACTCTCTCTATGAATCTGAGTTTTCTCAATTCCATATATAAGTAAGATCATATGGTATTTGTCTTTCTGTTCTAATTTATTTTACTTAACATATTATCCTCCAAGTTCAATCCATGTGATTACAAATGGCAGGGGTTCTTTCTTTTGTATGGCTGAAAACTATTCGTGTGTGCGTGTGTGTGTGTGTGTGTGTGCAGGCACCACATTTTCTTTAACCATTCACCCATCAGTGGACACTTAGGTATTTTCAATATCTTGGCTATCATAAATAATGCTGCAATTAACATAAGAGTAAGGTATCTATTTGAAATAGTAATTTGATTTCCTTTAGATACAAACCCAGATGTGGGATTGCTGGATCATTTTAGTATACATATTGATGAAGCGAGCACTGCTGGATCATATGGTAGTTCCATTTTTTTGAAGGACTTCTATACTGTTTTCCATATGTTATATTTGCCATAACACTGTTTATTACAGCTTTCAATTTACATTCCCACCCACAATGTACAAGGGTCCTCACAAACATTCATCATCTATCATCTTTGCTAATAGACATCCTAACAGGTGTGAGGTGATGTTTTATTGTGATTTGATTTTCATATCTTTGATGATTAGGGATGTTGAACACTTTTTTATATACCTATTGGCCATTTATATCTTTGGAAAAATGTCTATTCAAATCATTTGCCCACTTTTAAATCTTTTTTTTTTTTTTTTTTGCTACTGAGTTAGAGGAGCTCATGCTCTGTTTCTTTCAAAAATCAATAAACATCAAAAAAAATTTTTTTTTCAAAAGCCAATCTACAGATGAGGAAAATATATTTACAAAACACATGTCAGAAAAATAACTCATATCCAAAAATATAGAAAATTATGTCAATATAATAAAAATATAATTTACTAAAAATAGTCAAAGGGAATGCGAACTAGTACAGCCACTCTAGAAAATAGTATGGTGGTTTCTCAAAAAGTTAAAAATAAAATCATCCTATGATCGAGCAATTTCACTACGAGGTATTTACCCAAAGAATACAAAAACACTGATTCAAAGGGATACATGCACCCCAATGTTTATAGCAGCATTATCTACAATAGCCAGTTTATGGAAACATCTCAAGTGTCCATTAACTGATGAATGGATAAAGAAAAGGTTATATATATATAGATGATAGATAGATAGATAGATAGATGATAGATAGATAGATACATACACACACAATGGAATATTAGCCATAAAAAACCAATGAAATCTTGCCATTTGTGACCACATAGATGGAACTAGAGAGTATTATGCTAAGCAAAATAAATCAGTCACAGAAAGACAAATACCATATGATTTCACTCATATGTGGAAATTAAGAAACAAAACAAGCCAGCAAAGGGAAAGAGAGAGAGAGAGAGAGAGGCAAACCAAGAAAGAGATTCTTAATAGAACAAACTGGTAGTTACCAGAGGGGAGCGGGGTGGAAAGATGGATTAAATAATAGGTGATGGGGATTAAGGAGTGAACTTGTAATGAGCACAGGGTGATTATGGAAGGTTTTTTTTTTTTTTAATGTTTATTTATTTCTGAGACACAGAGAGAAAAAAGCATGAGTGGGGGAGGGGCAGAGAGAGAGGGAGACACAGAATCTGAAGCAGGCTCCAAGCTCCGAGCTGTCAGCACAGAGACCGAGGCGGAGCTGGAACTCACAAACCGTGAGATCATGACCTGAGCCAAAGTCGGTTTGACTGAGCCACCCAGGAGCCCCATGGAAGTTTTAAATTACTATACTGTATACCTGAAACTAATATAACACTGTATGTTAGTTAACTGGAGTTAAAAAAAAAACAAAGGATTTTAATTTTTATTTTACAAAAGAAGATACAAAATGGTCAATAAACACACAGGAAAGGTGTTTACACCATTAATCTTCAGGAAAACACAAATTAAAATCACAATAAAACATCATTTTATGCTTTGTAGTGTAACTAAGATTTAAAAATTTTTAATATAAACGTTGGCAAATTTGTGGAGCAATTAGATCTTTCATTCTTCAATGGTGTGAGTATAAAACGATACAACTGCTTTTGAGAACTGTTTGGAATTTTCTCATGAAGTTGAACATAAGTCTACCCTATGATCCAGCAATTCTACTACTAAATATTTACCTAAGATAAATGAACACATGTGTTATACAAAGACTTACATAAGAATATTGATAGCAGCTTTAGTTATAATAGCTAAAACTACAAAAACTCAAATATCCATCAAGAGGTAAAAAGATAACAAAGTATGATATATTCACAATACAGCACATTCCTCAGGAATAAATATGAACAGAGTACTGATAATTTCAACAACAGGAATAAATCCCAAAAACGTACTTAGTGAAAGCATCCAGACACAAAAAAGTGGATACTATACAATTTCATTTTTATGAAAGCTAAGAACAAGCATCACTAATGTATAGTTTTAGAAAACTTCTTGATTACCTCTCAAACGTATTAAACTGGCCTGAGGTTTCTGGGGTGAAATTATCTCTGTCTTTCCTGGAGTTGTAGCCACACAGGTTTATACAATTATTAAAACTCATTAATCTGGACACAATATTATACACACATCATGCCTCAAAAGTGACAACTTGTTGAAGACTTGGGTTAACTTGAAAAAAGCAACATAGTGCTGGAAATAAAGGAGATAGAAGAGACTTGAAAGAAGGAAATGATGGACAGTCTCACATCTGTGTTAAGGCAAGGAAGACGCATGGAGAAAGGAAGAACTGAGAACATAAGATAAACCATCAGTATGATTAAAAGTACCCACCAGATTAAAAAGAAAAACTGGAAAGATGATGAAATATTGTTGTTAGGTACAAAAAAATTAGAATTAGCAAAATAAAGTAAATGGCAAGTAATGAATAGGCTATAACTTGGAGATTTCGAAACCTGAAACAGGGGCATTATGAGAAAGTTCATATACAGAGGCATAATGTCTATACAGGCATAATGAAGTTCCCAGTAGCCACTTTTCTGACTCATTCTAGCTCCAAAGTTAACACTACTTTAGCTTTGAAATCTGTGCTGAGAGAAGAATCTTTCAATTCTGACATAGAGAAAGAGGGAATAATTTTCCTTAATTTTACATTTTTCATGTTGTGAATACTCAAATACATTTTTTAGTACTTCTAATTATTTTAAGAAAAAATATTTTGCCTTTTTCCTGCCAATCCCTCAACACAATAAAGTCACTATATGGTTGTTTATGCTAGAATGGATATGTTAATTTACTCATTTGCATCATTTATGATACTCTTCCCAGAAAGTGGAAAACATTTTTACATTTGATTAAACACACCTTGTCTGATTTAATAGCAATCTTTAAACTTATTTTTCATCTTGGTATTATTTTCTAGCAGTTCTGCTGCCCTGACCTCTTGTATGTAAAAAAAGAGCAAAAAAAGATCTTCCACAGCAAGTAAGGAGGACATCTTTATGTTATTGTCATAATGTGTGCATGGGTCAATTGCCAGCTATATAAAAAAAAGTATTTTAAGTAAAAGATTTTTCCACACTGAAACAGTATTCATTGTTTTGGTTTGGCTTTTCTTTTAATTATTTAGATTCCACCTTGCCTGTCACTGTATTACTATGATGACTCAACATAAGTCAAAACATTTATAACATTTACACAAATGTACTCTTTGAACTACATAACTATATGCATTAGCAATTATTTTTGTATTGCCTGTGACATTTCTTGCATTACCCCCTTAAAATTAAATTCTTTGATCCCTGTATTTATTTTTCCTGCTTAAAATATTATTTTCTTTTAACTGATAGTCTCTTCAACAAATTCAGTATTAATAATGGTATATTTTCTAATACCTTAACCCTGCAGATCCTTAATCTCTTCAAAACCAATGACTATCTTTCCTAAGAGTTGCTTTTGTGTAGATTTGGTGCTGATGTTCTCAGGAAGATGAGATACATTTCTTCTCTGTTTCCATTGCATCTTGTATAATACAATGGTAATCATCACACTGTTATAATTAATTATGTATTAGTTTCCACTGTTAAATTCTCAACAACTAGAACTATTTAATGTACAAAAATGCATTTTCTAAAAACCATTTAGACTTTTCCTTTTTTCCCATTTTCCCATTCATTCTAAATTTGTTTTTTGTACTCAGGGTTATAGTTTTTTTCATCTCCCTATTCTTCTCAGCCATACTCCATTTTATTACTACTAGCTAACATTTATTGGGTTTTATAAATTAAATGCACCCAAACTGGTATCTATATCTATGTGAAATCTACATTTACATACATAACTGCAACTATTCTTGTATATAGAACAATGGGCCCAATACTATGGCTGACATAGATATTCTGACGTCCTATTGGTGGGTCTTTTTATGGTGAAAACACTGTAAAGCTGGACATCCTTGATGCTGCTGCTACCAACAATAATAAAACAATCCCTAATCCTTATTTAACATTTTTGTGTGTGCTGGAAACTGTTCTAAGCATTTAACATTTAATCCTCACAAACATTTGATGTGATAGTCATAATATTTTCTCTATTTTGTAGACAATGGAACTGAAGCACAGAGAGGTGCATTGTAGTGAACTGGAATTTAAACCCAAAAAGTTTGACTTTAAGTTCGACGTTCTTAATCACTATGTCAAAACATGTTTCAATTAAATATGCTACCTCATCAATTGGATTCAAAATAAGGAAAGGAGACACAAAATATGAGGAATCCATTTTCCTGCTGTAGATTATGGTGAAGACAGTTTGGTTCTGTAGTTAGCACTTCCAGATTTGATATTTCTCTGCAGTAGTAGCAGTTGCTTTCCTATTCAAATAAAAAATGATGTTATACTATGGCCTAAGAATTGCTGCTAGAAGTTCACTGGAGTCTGTTTCTCTAGCACTCTCAATTCTATTGATAACCACCTGGCGATAAATCATTTTTTCCCATAAATAAACAAGAATAGTGTCCATTGCAGCTCATGGTTTTTAACCAATATGATAATTGGTTCCAGAAGCAGCAACGGCAATTGAAAGGAGGCACAATAACAAGAGACAAGATGGGTGTCTTGCCACAGAAATTTTGCAGTATTGCTTAGCAAAAATGAGATTAAGGGTACTGCTTTCCTACCAAATTTGTTCCTAGGTCAAAGCGGCCACCTTCAGTTAAAAAGGGGAACGGAGGACCACAAAAAATGGAAACATTAGATGAAACAATAATGCTGAAAACTACTGGCTATCAGGCAATGAAGGACAATCCCTGACAAAGTAGGAAAAAATGAGGTGTGCTCTACAATTGCTCCACCTTACTGTTATAAAGACATTTCCAGGATATTTCCTTGGGAAAAAGAACTGAGTCAATGCCTGTTGAACTCCCTGAATTGAGGAGATAAAGATGAGAGCCTAGGGAGAGCTTGTGTTACCAGGGAAGACTACCAGAGAGAATAGAGCAACACAAATAGAGAATTCCAGAGATCTTCAGAGAATCCCCATCAAGTATTCTGCTAAGTGCTAATCAGAACATGAATGAGGAAACTATCAATGACTGAGGAAGGTACAACCAAAAGATTAAAAATTAATAGTGCCCAACAGTCATATGGGGCTGGAAATAGTGCTTGTTCTAACAGCCAGATTGGAAAACCTCATCATTCACAGGATATTGCATGGAGTATTCAGAACACCCTTGCCTTAATAATAGAAAATAGTTATCTCTAGACTGAGAACAATCAGAGCTCTGTCTAACAAACCTCTAAAGCAAGACCCAAAGAGATCAAACTCCTTCCAAATAACCTAATTGTGTACCCCCCCAAAATCAACATATTTATAAATTGAAGGAGACACAAATGAATGGAAAGATATTGCATACTCATGATCAGAAGAATTAATATTGTTAAAAAGTCTATATTACCCAAAGCCATATAGAGATTCAATGCAATTCCCATAAAAAAAACCAATGGCATTTTTCACAGAAATAGAAAAAACAATCCTAAAATGTGTATGGAACTACAAAATACCCCAAATAGCCAAAGCAATCTTGAAAAAGAACAAAGCCAGAAACATCACACTTCCTGATTTCAAATTCTATTAAAAGCTATTTTAATCAAAACAGCATGGTAGTAGTATAAGAGCAGATATATAAACCAATGGAATAGAATCAAAAACCAAGAAATAACACCCCACATACATGGCCAGTTATTTTTGACAAGAAAGCCAAGAATTCTCAATAGTAAAAGATAATCTCTTCAATAAATTGTGTTGGGAAAACTGGATATTGAATGAAATTGAACACATATCATATATTATATGCAAAAAATAACTTAAATAGATTAAGGACTTAAATATAAGACTTGAAACTCTAAAATTCCTAAAAGACAGCATAAAGAAAACCTTCTTGACCTTGGTTTTGGCAATCACTTTTTGGACATGACATCAAAAGCACAAGCAACAAAAGCCAAAGTCAACAAGTGGAACCACATCAAACTTAAAAGTTTCTGCACAGCAAAAGAAACCATCAACAAAATGAAAGGCAATTTATGAAATGGAAGAAAATATTTGCAAGTCATATATCTGATAAGGGGTTAATAACTAAAATATATTAAGGACCTCATACAACTCAATAGCAAAACAAAACAAAACAAAACAAAAACAAAATACACAATCCAATTTAAAAGTGGGCAGAAGACTCGAATACACATTTTTTTCAAAGAATACATACAAATGGTCAACAAGTACATGAAAAGATGCTCAACATCCCTAATTCATCAGCTCTGTATCCCTTGCCATCCTTAATCATTACAACAAAATATCACTTTACACCTGTTAGAATGGATATTATCAAAAAGACAAGAGATCACAAATACTGGCAAGGATGTGGAAAAAAAGAAACCCTGGTGCACTGTTGATGGGAATGTAAGTTGGTACAGCCACTCTGGAAAACAGTATGGAGGCTCCTCAAAAAAGTAAAAATAGAACTACCATATGATTCATCAATCTCACTTCTAGGTGTATACCTAAAGGAAATAAAATCACTATCTTGGAGTGATATCTATACTCCCTCATTCATAGCAGCATTATCTACCATAGCCAAGACATGAAAACTACCTAAGTGCCCACCAATGGATTGTTAGAGAAAATGTGACAGATATATTACATGAATAGACTTGGAGGGCATTATGCTAAGTGAAAAAAGTCATGCAGAGAAAGATAAATCCTTCATGGTATCACTTATACATGGAATCTAAAGAAAAAAAAGTTGATTAAAATAGAAGCAGGGTAGAATGGTGTTTGCCAGGGGATGGGGTGGATAAATGGGAAGATATTGGTAAAGGGTTACTTTTAGACTTTGAGTTATAAGATGAATAAATTCTGAGAATCTAATGTACAGCCTGTTGACTACAGTTAACAGTACTGTATTGTATATTTGAAAGTGGCTATGAGAGTAAAACTTTCATATTCTTACCGTTCCAACAACAAAACGGTAATTACATGAGGTGAAGGATGTGTTAACTAATTGCAGTGTGATAATTATGTATTTCACAATATATACATGTATGAAATCATCACGTTGTATAGCTTGAATTTATACAGTGTTATATGTCAATTAGATCTCAGTAAATGGGAAAAAAAGACTATTCAGAGTAATACAAAAATATCCAGGAACCAATATGGTAAACTACACTGTGTCTGACATCCTATTAAAAAATTAATTGTGCCCAATTTCCAATAAAAAATTATCAGCCAGGAAAAATAGCAGAAAAATATAACCTATAGTAAGAAAAAGAATTGATCAACATCAAATTACATCTGGCAGAGTTATAACAATTAAATATCTTGATATTTAAACAGTTGTTACAGCTTTATTCCCTATGTTAAAAAACCTATTGGAAAAACTGGGCATGAGAGGAAAAAAAGGATTGAACATGTTAAGCAGAGACATGGAAGAAATAAAAGGGATTTAAATTGAACTTCTAAAAATGAAAACTACAATGGTTGAAGTTAAAAATACACAGTATAGGATTAATTGCAGATTAGACATCGCAGAAGAAAGACTAAGTGAACTTGAAGACAAAGTAATTAAAATTATTGCAAACAAAACAAAAAACAGTGCTTAATGAAATTAATGAAGAATTAGTGAATTGCAGAACAACTCCAAACCACCTATTAAATGTGTAATTACAGTCCCTGAGGAAGGTAGGGGGAGAGGTACAAAATAAATATTTGAAGAAATAATGATCAAACATTTTCCAAGTTTAAATAAAAATTAAAAACTTACAGATATAGGAATCTCAATAAGTGGTAACAGAAGCAATATGGTATATACTTCTATATACCAAAGTATATAAAAATCAAAACCAGTGATAAAAAAGAATTTTTTCTAAGTTGTCAGAGAAAAGATAACACATTATATGTGGAGGAACAAAGATAAGTAAGGAGGCAGACTTCTTGTTGGAAATAACATAAACTAGAAAACAAGAGAGAAATAATTTTAAATTACTAAAAGAAATAATCTAGATATTAATCTTTTAATCTGGAATTATATAACCAACGAAAATACCTTTCAAAAATGAAGGAACAGTAAAACTTTTCCAGATGTACAAAACTGAAGGTTTCCATCACCAGTGACTTATTCTACAGGTATTAGTGACAGTCTTCAGATAAAAGGAAAATGATACTAGATGGAAATCTGAACCTACACAAATAAATGAGAAGCACTGAAAGTGATAACCACATGGATAAATTTATAAATACCTTTTAATTCTGTGTAAATCTCTTTAAAATAAAATTATTTAAACACAAATATTACAGTGAGTGGTTTACGACATATGTGAAACGAAATTACATGATAATACAATAAGGTTCAAGATGAAAGAATGGATATAGTATTGTAAGGTGTTAACACTATGTATTAGGTGGTATAATATCATTCAAGGATATACTGTGATAGGTTAAATCTGTATATTATAAATCTTAAAACAACAACTAACATAAAAAAACAAAGAATTATAGTTAGTATTTCAATAAAGGAGATAGAATCATAAGAGCAGGAAATTAATCTACAATGGGACAGAAAATGAAAATGAAGGGAACAAAGGGCACATGACACAAATAGAAAACAAATAGCAAATGATAGATTTAAACCTAACAGCATCAACCAAAAAGCATTTAAAGCAAGTGGTCTAAATATTCCAAATAAAAAACAGAGATTATTATACTGAATAGAAAACAACTCACCACTAAATGTTGCTAACAAGAAACACTCTTTAAATATAATAAAATTAGGTGACAATTTAAAAGATGGAAAAGACATATCCCATGCTAATACTAATTTAAAAAAAATCCTAAAGTGGTTACATTAATACCAAATTATATTTCAAAGCAAGAAATAGCAAGGATAAATAAGGTCATTTCATAATGATAAAAGATTACATTCTTTAAGAGGATTTAACAATCCTGAATACTTAAACATATAATAACAGAGCTTCCAAACACATAAGGCAAGAACTGATAGAACTGCAAGAAAAAATAGACATATCCACAATTATAATCAGACACTTCAATTAACCTCTCACCATAATTAATAGAATTAACAAATAATTATACAGAAACCCTCTTATAATAATTAATATAATTAATAATAAAATGATTATACAGAAAATCAGTAAGAATATAGATTTGAACAATACTAGTACATCTTGACCTATTGACATTTATAGAAAGTACCACATAAATACAAAAGAATACACATTATTTTCAAATGGAAATTTTACAAAAATATATCATATTCTGAGGAATAAAACAGGTATCAACTTGTATGAAGGACTTGAGTCATATAAAGCATGTTCTCTGACCAAAATCAAAGTATTTTCATAATAAAACTTAGGCACTATTTGTCCTTTTTTTTTCACTCTCATTTTCTCATGAGTTTTCAGTGGAGTTTTCCAGAATCTGTATCATAAATGACATTGCAGAAACAGATATGAGAATCCAACTGTCTATTATTAAGCCATGGATTAAAGATATTTTCAAAAATTTAAAATAATACCTACCACTCTACTTGATAATATTTTTCAGAAATGTTTTTTTATAAAATATATTAGTTATGTTGATATACAAGACTTGATTGTTGTTTTAAATTATTAAATACTAATTTCTAAAGTTTCTCAGTTTCTAACCTTGTAAATGTTCATAGATAAAACTCCTATAAAGAAAGGTCCTCTTGGGGCGCCTGGGTGGCTCAGTCGGTTATGCTCTGTTCATGCTCTGTCTCTCTCTGTCTCAAAAAAAAAAAATAAATAAATGTAAAAAAAAAAAAAAAGAAAGGTCCTCTTTGGAGATTTCAATAATTTTTAAGAGAGCAAAGGAGTTCCAAGACCAAAATCTTTGATAACCATTATATCAAAACACAATGCAAACATGTTGGATGCCAAACTCATCTCATCCTCGCTCCTCCCATCAAATCAGTTCGTTCTTTTGTCATGTGTGTTTTGTTAATGCTCAATTCTCTGAGTCACCTGAACCAGATATAATTTTTCTTTTTGGCCTATCTTTTGGTCTCATTGTTTGGTGTTTGCATTTTGTCAGTTTACTTGATGCATCTACTTACTAGATTCTATGTTCTTTGAGGATAGAGTCCATATATTGATCATCTTTTTTATTTTCCATAATACTGATCGCATACTGAACACCAAAATCTATCAGTGGAATGATTCATAACTGTTGGATTAAAATGACAGCAAATTGGTACTGACAATTTACTGAATATTGTGAACACAATGTCACTTGCATAACCTAGAACATTTACATTATTTTCTGGAATTAATTCATTATTTAATACAAAATTATGAGTCTTGGGGCGCCTGGGTGGCTCAGTCGGTTAAGCGGCCGACTTCGGCTCAGGTCATGATCTCACGGTCCGTGGGTTCGAGCCCCGCGTCGGGCTCGGTGCTGACAGCTCAGAGCCTGGAGCCTGTTTCGGATTCTGTGTCTCCCTCTCTCTGACCCTCCCCCGTTCATGCTCTGTCTCTCTCTGTCTCAAAAATAAATAAACGTTAAAAAAAAATATTTAAAAAAAAACAAAATTATGAGTCTGTTCATGAGCCTCTGGACATAGTTAAATGCAACAATGTGATTTTAATTATCTTTGAATTAGTACCATTATAAAATACCAATATGTTAGGTAGTGATAAAATACCAATATGTTAGTATATGAAAGACCTCAAGATCAGTTTAGAGATAGGCAGAGGATGCACTAGGTGGAAGGAAATGCAATATTGGCAAATAGTGTAGATTCTGCACTTAGCTTTTTGCACCTAAATTTGTGCCCCTAATTAAAATAGCTATGAGTGATGAAAGCTGGGAAATTCATTAAAAAAGGCACCAGTGCCAGGCCCTGGCTTCACTCAAAGTAGAGACATTTCAAACCATATGATAATGATATTTCAGGAGGGTGAGTCATACTGTCATGACTGAGAACTGGAATGGGGTGGGGGGGCAGTTTGACAATATGGCTGCTGACTGACATCTGTTCTTAGGAGATAATGCACGCTCTGGTGGAAATTCTTTGCCCAGGAGTAGAGAAGCCAACAAATGCAGGTTATTTCAGAATGGAATAATATGGGAGGACAAAGGTAAGAGCACTGTGCTGGTGATGAAGAAGCAGTAGGATCTTGATGGCAAATTATCTTCTGTGGGTGTAGCTGAATGACATGCACGATTCCCTCATTAGCTTTACCTTTAAGGAATATCATATTATTGACATTTTGAGATGATTACATCACATTGTTATACTGCTTGTAGACCACAGAAAGTTATATTTACCAGAAGTTATCCGGACAGCTAACGCAATGAGGGGATCACCATTCCTTAGTTGTCTGAACTGATAGGTGAAACAACAAACCTTGAATTATACTACTTTTTAATAACTAATGGTTTTTCCACTTTTGTTTCTGAGCCATTTGCAAATTTAAGATTAGACTTTAAACACCACAGCTATCAACCATGCCTACAGTTACAATCAGTTGTGCTATTTTGACTCCTTTTTTTTTTAAATCAAGCATAGCATGTTAACTTGGACCAGGCATTGATTTGCTTTTGGCTAGGCAATCCAAATAAGTGAATTTTGGAAATTGGTTGAAATTATGAAAATGTAAGAAGAACTTCCTTTTTTTTAGTTTATTAAATTCATATACAAGTAAACCAGCTTAAATTTCTGGACTAGAAAACCCAATCAGGAAGGAAAACACAAGGACTATTTTAATTTAAATTTAGTAATCTTTTGGAGATCTCTTATGTACCAGTGTTTAATATGTAGTATAGAAACATTGCAGGTGGTTGGGAAATGAACTAATCTTTCATTCTATCAACAAACATTTATTGTCTAGTAGGCACCAATTAAAAAGTCGCTACAGAAAATATCCTAGTTACTTCAATAGAATGTGGCAGAAGTTACTTCTAGAAAAAGTAAATGGTCAATATTCTAGACCACAGGAAAACTGTGGGCCTAACTGTATTCATTTGTTTCTATTACAAAGAGAAATGTTATTAGCAGCAACATGACAGCATCCTTAAAAACAAATAGCTATTTTAGTTCTTTTAAATAAGGACTTAGATAAAAATGATTTCAGAATTTCTCAGTCACTGAAGTATGGATAAATTATTATCAAAAGAAGCAGTTAAATCAAATGTACTCAATTTCAGTACAAGTATAGATAAGACAGTGTACAATTTAAACTCCATTTTAACCATCATTCCTTCTACCCTAGAGAAATGGAAACAGTTTTCTAGTATGGAGACTAGCTCTTTGTCTCAGTCCATCCCTTCACTTCTTAGTCCCTGGTCTTGCTAACTAAATTGCACTTCTCTTCTTACAGCTTTTTATTTATTTATTTATTTTGCAACAAACTGTGCTATCCCTCTGCAAGTAACTTAATCTTTAGATAGGCAAAAATTTCTCGTGTATATTGCTTCTTATTAGATTTCTTTCTTTTTCCATTTTTCTTCCTTTTTGCTTTATGTGCTATTAGACTGTTCTGCTCTTTTCTAATTCCTCTGAACCTTCTGTTCATACTACTGTTGCTTTACTGCTTACCCATATTGTTCTTGGTGTGTTTCTGTGCCTAGGCCCTAAAACTGCCATCTGACCTTTTCTCTATATGGTTGCTTTTGCTTCGATTATTTGAAAGATAGAAAGAGCTATTTATCTGCCACGTAGAAAATCCCATCATTCTGGTTTGAAGAGAGAAGCTTCCAGGCTGTATCTTCAGAAAGGTACTTACTTGGTACAAGGGAGAAAACACACTCTTTCTGCAACATGCCCATTAGCCTTCATGATAAAGCACCTGCCACTTACCAAGGATTCCAGCTGAATCAAAGACCCTGCAAAATCACCACCTCTATAAATCCACTTTTAATTCATACTTCCTGGGTAAATAAACATATGATGTCAAAAGATTTTTGAGAAACACTGAAAGATTTCTAAAGAAAGATCCTTTTCCTTCTAATTCTAACTCATCATGAATAGATGAGTGTAGTCCAAAAAGTTCTGAGCATTTTTTTTGAGTATAAGCTGGGCCAGCATTTCCTGGAATTGATCTTGATTGGAGGCATCTGGTTTATAATCTTAGCATTACAAAGAGGCTCTGAGACTCCAACTTGAGCTGGCAAATGAGTTCCAGTGAGTCGTGTCTGGAAAAGTTTCTCCTTTTGGGACAACGACTTCCACAGGTTCTTTTAAAATTGAGATGCTTTGTGAAAACTGGCACTGACGTGCTTCAGGGTTCCTTAAATTTCAAAATTCTAAGAACATAAGAGCCAATCTGATAATAATTTTTGTCTATAGACTAAGAAAATTGATAATAGTCACTGTAAAATTCAGAAGTTTTCTACAATAATTAATAGAACTTGGGTCATCATGGTATTCAGTCTTATTAAAAAATGTTCTCATTAGTCATGCTCATGAAATTGACAAGTAGTGTTTATTCCATGAAAAGTCTCTTCTGCTCATTGCACATATCTTTCTCATTGTTCAAATGAGTCATCATAGGCTTGATGTGTTTCAAATATTTGTAGGATATGTTCTGTTTGATCCATTACAGTTGTTTTCCAGTTTTTTTTTCAGAAGTGTACTATATAAAACTGATAAAAATGAAGTTGCCCAAGTCAAAAGAAAAAAAAAAAGGAGGAGGAGAGTCTTGTACCCTACTCATATTCATTCTCCCTTCATTTCCTGCCTAACCCCCAAGGCACTTCAGCAGAACCCCTAAAACCATGCAAAGCTCAGACAGAAAATTAGGTTGCTAATCCAAAGCAATCAATCTCTTAGCAAAGTCCTGCACACAACCCCAATTTTCAGCCTCTTGTAAAAATGTTATGTTAGCTGCAACATTTTATAAACTTAATATTTAAAGTTTAGTAAAAATGCAGGAACTTTTACATTTTTAGGAAGTATTTGTACCTGTTGTACGTATATTCATATGTATTTTCACATTTAATTTTTTATAGTTTTTGTATCACACAAGTTGTGCATATTACAACAAAGTTGTACATATTGCAGAAAGATCAGAAATCAGAGTACAGCTAAGACAGAGAGGAAAATAGTAACTAATATTTATACAACCATTTGCAGACCTGCCTAGCTCTATTTTAAATGTCTTTACACATAACAATTCATTTCAATCTCTCAACAATTCTAGGATGTTGTTATTATTATTATTCCTAATTTATAGATATGGGAACCAAAGAAGAGAGAGGGTGAAAAACTTGCTCCGTGCTACAGAACTAAAAGAAAGACCTGCATGTGACTTTTTGTGTACATAGATAGCCTCATACCCTATTATTCTTTTCACTTGAAAACATATGTCCATGTTAATAAATATGCTGCTTAATGGTGATTCCACATACATTCATACAAGCCCTATATGTTAAAGTCACTTGAAGAGGAATCAACACACATATTCATTCTCTCTCTCTCTCTCTCTCTCTCTCTCTCTCTCTCTCAATCTCTCTTTCCATGGACTTGATAAGCTGGACTTCACTGAAATCAAAAACTTTCACTTTGCTCCAGACAATGCCATGAGAATAAGAAGACAATTCACAGACAATTCACAGGGAGAAAATACATGCAAAAGGTATATCTGATAAAGGACTACTATCTGAAATATATGAAGAATTCTTAAAACTCAGAAATAAGAAAATAACTCGATTTAAAAAATGGGTTAAAGAGCACTTAAAAAAAGGAGGGGGTCGCCTGGGTGGCTCAGTCAGTTAAGTGTCAGACTCTTGGTTTCAGCTCGGGTCATAACCTCATGGTTGAGTTCATGAGATTGAGCCCCATGTCAGGCTCTGCATTCAGAACAGGGAGTCTGCTTAGGATTCTTTCTCTCTCCCTCTCTCTTTGCCCCTCACCCACTCACATGCTCATGCTTTCTCCCTTTCAAAATAAATAAATAAACTTAAAAAAAATGGACTAAAGAGTTTAACAGACACCTCACCAAGAAGATATAAAGATGACAAATAAGCCTCTGAAAAGATGGCCTATACCGTATGCAATCAGGGAAATACAAATTAAAATAACAGTTATATAATACTACACACCTATTAAAATGACCTAAATCTGGATCACTAACACCAAACATGTCATTATATATTTTTCTAAACTCAGAAAATGTACAACATGAAATGTGAATCCTAATATAAACCATTGACCTGGGTGATAATGATTTGTTAATGTAGGTTCATCAATTATAATAAATACACCACTCAGGTGGGGGATGTTGATAATGGAGGAGATTATGCATGTACAGAAGCAAGGAGTATATGAGACATCTCCCAGTTTCACTCAATTTTGCTGTGAACCTAAAATGGCTCTTAAAAAATAAAATCTATTTTTAAAAATGAAACAATATTTCTGCTTCCAACCATAGTGAAGTAGGAGGGTCTGTACTGAACTTCCTACTGGAAACAACTAGAAAACTGGACAAAATACATCAAACACCTGTTTTCAGATACTGGAAAATACACAGTGTAAAACTGTGATCCCTGAAAAAAAAAAAAAGGAAAATGATAGAAATGAGCCCTATAAGCATGTGGTTCTCCTTCTGGAGGCACAATCAGGACTCTACTAGAATGAGGACAATCACAAGCAAGGCATGATGATCTCACTGAAAAAAGAAAAAAAAATAGCAGTTCAGAGAGTATAAGTTGACCAGAAGTTGAAAGGCAAAATTCTAGATGAAAAAAAAAATTTTTTCAAAAAGGGAACTTCAGGAATCTTCATAGTAATCCCTTTGAATCTATTGCTAAAACTAAACTGTACATGCATATAGCAAAACTCCATGACACCAGGCGAAAAAAAATGACCAATGTGCTGTAAACTATTCCAAGAGCTCATATAGGGAAGGGAGACATTCAGATTAACCAACTAAGGTGGACTGTCCTTGATAATCCCTAGGGCAGTCAGTAGAGATCCCAGAGAGCCATACCTGAGTAGGAGAACTAACTTATTCTTAAAGACTAGTCAAATCTTAAAATAAGCCTCAAAAAGATTGAACTGATCCATAATAATTAAACTATCTTCCAGAAAAAGTACAACAATCTTTAAAGAAAGATCACAAAATCTAAGCATTCAACAACATAAAACAGAATACCCAGCAGCGAATCAAAAATAATTAGAAAGGCCAAGAAGTAAACTGTGACACATAACAAAACAGTCAGTCCCATAAATTCTCAGCAACTAAGATTACAAAATAATTTCATCAACCTGGTAGTGGACATCTATCAAATTCTACAACTAATATCTACCTCAGGTTGAAAAACTGAATACATCCCTGAAGCTCAGGAATAAGAAAAGGAGATAGATTCTCACCACTTTATTTAACAAAGAATGAAAAGACTTTCATTTTGGATAGGAAGAGATTAATTCATCTTTATTTCTAGATGACAGGATGGTGTATGTAGCAAATCCTAAGGAATCTTTTTTGATAACAACTCAAAATTATAAGTGATTTTAACAAAGTTACAAGATAAAAAGTTGATATACAAATACCAATTTTCTTATCTTCGATGGCAAGGAATTGGAACTTGAAATTTATTTATTTATTTATTTATTTATTTATTTATTTATTATTTTAGAGAGAGCGAGCATACATGAGTAGGGAAGAGAGGTAGAAGAAGAGAAAGAGTCTTTTTTTAACTTCAATCTTTTTATTTTTTTTAATTTTAATTTTAATTTTTTAAAATTTACATCCAAATTAGTTAGCATATAGTGCAACAATGATTTCAGGAGTGTATTCCTTAGTGCACCTTACCCATTTAGCCCATCCCCCCTCCCACAACTCCTCCAGTAACCCTCAGTTTGTTCTCCATATTTATGAGTCTCTTCTGTTTTGTCCTCCTCCCTGTTTTTATATTATTTTTGTTTCCCTTCCCTTATATACATCTTTTTTGTATCTTATCATTCATATGAGTGAAGTCATATGTTTTGTCTTTCTCTGACTAACTTCACTTAGCATAATACCCACCCTCTAGTTCCATCCACCCAGTTGCAAATGGCAAGATTTCATTTTTTATGATTGCCGAGTAATACTCCATTGTATATATATACCACATTTTCTTTATCCATTCATCCATCGATGGACGTTTGGGCTCTTTCCATACTTTGGCTATTGTTGATAGTGCTGCTATAAGCATGTGTCCCTTCAAAATAGCACACCTGTATCCCTTGGATAAATACCTAGTAGTGTAATTGCTGGGTCATAGGGTAGTTCTATTTTTAGTTTTTTCAGAGACCTCCATACTGTTTTCCAAAGTGGATGCACCAGCTTGCATTCCCACCAACAATGCAAAAGAGATCCTCTTTCTCCACATCCTCTCCAACATCTGTTGTTGCCTGAGTTGTTAATGTGAGCTATTCTGACAGGTGTAAGGTGGTATCTCATTGTGGTTTTGATTTGTATTTCCCTGATGATGAGTGATGTTGAGCATTTTTTCATGTGTCGGTTGGCCATCTGGATGTCTTCCTTGGAGAAGTGTCTATTCATGTCTTTTGCCCATTTTTCACTGGATTATTTGTTTTTTGGGTGTTGTTTGAGAAGTTCTTTATAGATTCTAGATACTAACCCTTTATCTGATATGTCGTATACAAATATCTTCTCCCATTCTGTCGGTTGCCTTTTAGTTTTGCTGATTGTTTCCTTCATTGTGCAGAAGCTTTTAATTTTGATGAGGTCCCAGTAGTTCATTTTTGCTTTTGTTTCCCTTGCCTCTGGAGACGTGTTGAGTAAGAAGTTGCTGTGGCCAAGATCAAACATGCTTTTGCCTGCTTTCACCTCGAAGATTTTGATGGCTTCCTGTCTTACATTTAGGTCTTTCATCCATTTTGAGTTTATTTTTGTGTATGGTGTAAGAAAGTGGTCCAGGTTCATTCTTCTGCATGTTGCTGTCCAGTTTTCCCAGCACCACTTGCTGAAGAGACTGTCTTTATTCCATTGGGTATTCTTTCCTGCTTTGTCAAAGATTAGTTGGCCCATACATTTGTGGGTCCATTTCTGGGTTGTCTATTCTGTTCCATTGATCTGAATGTCTGTTCTTGTGCCGGTACCATACTATCTTGATGATTACAGTTTGTAGTATAGCTTGATGTCCAGGATTGTGATGCCTCCTGCTTTGGTTTTCTTTTTCAAGATTGCTTTGGCTATTCAGGATCTTTTCTGGTTCCATACAAATATTAGGATTATTTGTTCTAGTTCTATGAAGAATGCTGGTGTTATTTTGATAGGGATTGCATTGAATATGTAGATTGCTTTGGGTAGTATCTACATTTTAATAATATTCGTTCTTCCTATCCAGGAGCATGGAATCTTTTTCCATTTTTTTGTGTCTTCTTCAACTTCTTTCATAAGCTTGCTATAGTTTTCAGTGTATAGATTTTTCACCTCTTTGGTTAGGTTTATCCCTAGGTATTTTATGGTTTTGGTGCAATTGTAAATGGGATTGATTCCTTGATTTATCTTTGTGTTGCTTCATTGTTGGTGTATAGGAATGCAACCAATTTCTGTGTGTTGATTTTATATCCTGCAATTTTGCTGAATTCATGAATCAATTCCAGCAGTTTTGGGTGGAATCTTTTGTGTTTTCCATACAGACTATCATGTCATCTGCAAAGAGTGAAAGTTTGACCTCCTTCTGGCCGATTTGGATGCCTTTTATTTCTTTGTGTTGTCTGATTGCTGAGGCTAAGACTCCCAATACTATGTTGAATAACAGTGGCAAGAGTAGACATCCCTGTATTGTTCCTGACCTTAGGGGGAAAGCTCTCAGTTTTTCCCCATTGAGGATGATATTAGCGTTGGGTCGTTCATATATGCTTTTTATGATCTCGAGGTATGCTCCTTCCATCCCTAGTTTCTTGAGGGTTTTTATCAAGAAAGGATGCTGTATTTCGTCAAATGCTTTCTCTGCATCTATTGAGAGGGTCATATGGTTCTTGTCCTTTCTTTTATTGATGTGATGAATCACACTGATTGTTTTGCAGATATTGAACAAGCCCTGCATCCCAGGTATAAATCCCACTCGGTTGTGGCGAATAATTTTTTTAATGTATTGTTGGATCCAGTTGGCTAATACCTTGTTGAGGATTTTTGGATCCATGTTCTTCGGGGAAATTGGTCTATAGTTCTCCTTTTTCGTGGTGTCTCTGTCTGGTTTTGGAATCAAGGTAATGCTGGCTTTATAGAAAGAGTATGGAAGTTTTCCTTCCATTTCTATTTTTTGGAACAGCTTCAAGAGATTAGGTGTTAAGGGGAGCCTGGGTGGCTCAGTCGGTTGAGTGTCTGGCTTCAGCTCAGGTCATGATCTCACAGTTTGTGGGTTCGAGCCCCGCATCGGGCTCTGTGCTGACAGCTCAGAGCCTGGAGCCTGCTTCGAATTCTGTGTCTCCCTCTCTCTCTGCTCCTCCCCGACTCATGCTCTGTCTCTCTCTTTCAAAAATAAATAAAAACATTAAAAATAATAATAAAAAAAAAGAGATTAGGTGTTAAGTCTTCCTTAAATGTTTGGTAGAATTCCCCTGGAAAGCCATCTGGCCCTGGACTCTTTCTTGTTTTTTGGCATATTTTTTATTACTAATTCAATTTCCTTACTGGTTATGGGTCCATTCAAATTTTCTATTTCTTCCTGTTTCAGTTTTGGTAGTGTATATGTTTCTAGGAATTTGTCCATTTCTTCCAGATTGCCCATTTTATTGACATATAATTGCTCATAATATTCTCTTACTGTTGTTTTTATTTCTGCTGTGTTCATTGTGATCTCTCCTCTTTCATTCTTGATTTTATTTATTTGGGTCCTTTCCTTTTTCTTTTTGATCAAACTGGCTAGTGGTTTATCAATTTTGTTAATTCTTTCAAAGAACCACGTTCTGGTTTCATTGATCTGTTCTACTGTTTGTTTGGTCTCGATAGCATTAATTTCTGCTCTAATCTTTATTATTTCCTCTCTTCTTCTGGTTTTGGGTTTTATTTGTTGTTCTTTTTCCAGCTCCTTAAGGCATAAGATTAGGTTGTTTATCTGACATCTTTCTTCCTTCTTTAGGAAGGCCTGGATTGCTATATACTTTCCTCTTATGACTGCCTTTGCTGCATCCCAGAGGTTTTGGGTTTTGGTGTTATCATTTTCATTGACTTCCATATACTTTTTAATTTCCTCTTTAACTTCTTGGTTACCCCATTCATTCTTTAGTAGGATGTTCTTCAGTCTCCAAGTATTTGTTATCTTTCCAAATTTTTTCTTGTGGTTGATTTTGAGTTTCATAGCGTTGTGGTCTGAAAATATGCACGGTATAATCTCAATCTTTTTGTACTTACTTAGTGCTGATTTGTGTCCCAGTATATGGTCTATTCTGGAGAACGTTCCATATGCACTGGAGAAGAATGTATATTCTGCTGCTTTAGGATGAAACGTTCTGAATATATCTGTTAAGTCCATCTGGTCCAGTGTGTCATTCAAAACCATTGTTTCCTTGTTGATTTTTTGATTAGATGATCTGTCCATTGCTGTGAGTGGGGTGTTGAAGTCTCCTACTATTATGGTATTACTATCTATGAGTTTAGTTTGTGATTAATTGATTTATATATTTGGGTGCTGCCACATTTGGTGCATAAATATTTACAATTGTTAGGCCTTCTTGGTGGATAGACAACTTGATTAATATATAATGCCCTTCTGCATCTCTTGATACAGTCTTTATTTTCAAGTCTAGATTGTCTGATATAAGTATGGCTACTCAGCCTTTCTTTTGTTGACCATTAGCATGATAGATGGTTCTCCATCCCCTTACTTTCACTCTGAAGGTGTCTTTAGGTCTAAAGTGGGTCTCTTGTAAACAGCATATAGATGGATATTGTTTTCTTATCCATTCTATTACCTTATGTCTTTTGATTGGAGCATTGAGTCCATTGACGTTTAGATTGAGTACTGAAAGATATGAATTCATTGCCATTATGATGCTTGTAGAGTTGGAGTTTCTGGTGGTATTCTCTGGTCCTTTCTAATCTTTGTTGCTTTTGGTGTGTGTGTATATATATATATATATATATATATATGTATTTTTTTTCATCTTTTCTTCCCTCAGAGAGTCCCCCTTAAAATTTCTTGCAGGGCTGGTTTCGTGGTCACAAACTCCTTTAATTTTTGTTTGTCTGGGAAACTTTTTGTCTCTCCTATTTTGAATGACAGCCTTGCAGGATAAAGAATTCTTGGCTGCATATTTTTTTGATTCGGAACATTGAATATATCCTGCCACTCCTTTCTGGCCTGCCAAATTTCTGTGGATAGGTCTGCTGTAAACCTGATCTGTCTTCCCTTGTAGGTTAGGGACTATTTTTCCCTTGCTGCTTTCATGATTCTCTCCTTGCCTGAGTATTTTGTGAATTTGACTATGACATGCCTTGTTGATGGTCGGTTTTTGTTGAATCTAACAGGGGTCATCTGTGCTTCCTGGATTTTGACGTCTGTGTCTTTCCCCAGGTTAGGAAAGTTTTCCACTATGATTTGCTCACATAACCTTCTACCCCTATTTCTCTCTCTTCCTCTTCTGGGACCCCTATGATTTTGATGTTGTTCTTTTTTAATGAATCACTGATTTCTCCAATTCTGAAATCGTGCTCTTTTGCCTTCATCTCCCTCTTTTTTTCTGCTTCATTATTCTCTATAAGTTTTTCCTCTATATCACTGATTCTCTGTTCTGCCTCATCCATTCTTCCTGCCATCGCATCCATCTGTGATTGCAGTTCAGTTATAGCATTTTTAATTTCATTCTGACGAGTTTTTACTTGTCTTATCTCTGAAGAAAGGGATTCTAATCTATTTTTGACTCCAGCTAGTATTCTTATTATCGTGATTCTGAATTCTGGTTCAGACATCTTGCTTGTATCTGTGTTGGTTAAATACCTGGCTGTCGTTTCTTCATACTCTTTCTTTTAGGGTGAATTCCTTCGTTTTGTCATTTTGAAGAGAGAAAAGGAATTAATGAGGTAATAAAATTAAAAGTAAAAAAATTAAAATTTAAAAAATATTAAAATTAAAAAATTTAACATCACACTGGGGCGCCTGGGTGGCGCAGTCGGTTAAGCGTCCGACTTCAGCCAGGTCACGATCTCACGGTCCGTGAGTTCGAGCCCCGCGTCAGGCTCTGGGCTGATGGCTCGGAGCCTGGAGCCTGTTTCCGATTCTGTGTCTCCCTCTCTCTCTGCCCCTCCCCCGTTCATGCTATGTCTCTCTCTGTCCCAAAAATAAATTAAAAACCGTTGAAAAAAAATAAATAAATAAATAAATAAATAAAATAAAATAAAAGTGGTTTGACAGATTAGAGAAAAAAAAGGGGGGAGGAAAAAAAAAGGAAATCGTTTGAGAATTTGAAAAAATGAATACACTGAAGTAGACTAAAATAGATGATGGGAGTAAAATACAATTTGAAAAAATTTACACAAAAGTAAAGAATATAGTAGAAAAAAATTAAAGAAAAATATTTTAATAAAAATTAAAAATGAATTTTTTCTCTTTCTGTATTCAAGAAAATAAAAAGAAACGAAAAAGAAAAAAGAGAAAAAAAAGAAATCGTTTGAAAATTTGAAAAAGTGAATACACTGTAGTAGACTAAAACAAAATGATGGAAGTAAAATAGAATTTGAAAAAATTTACACAAAAGTAAAAAATATAGTAAAAAAGTTAAAGAAAAATATTTTTAATAAAATTAAAAATAAATATGAATTTTTTCTCTTTCTGTATTCAAGAAAAAGAAAAGAAGTGAAAAAGAGAAAAAAAAGAAAATTGAATAGATGGACCTGCTAACAGATTGAAATAGGACTAGAATTACTTCGTTTTCCCATAGAAGTCAGACTATGAAGTGCTTTATAGACCATAAACTAAACCGGCGGTAAGACTTGTGTTCTTGAAGAGCGAGGTTGGCCCAGTTGGGCGGGGCTCTGTGTAACGGCTCTGCTCTCCACTAGATGGCGCTGCTAGCATACTGGGATGGAGTGTTTGACGTTCATAGGTGAGTATGCGCATGTGTGGGAGTGGTGAAAATGATGTCACCCAGCTACCCAATCTGTTCTCCCAGATCAGCAATCGAGCACCCCTCCTCTGTCTTCAGCTCTTGTCCACTCCCGGCTTTTTCACTGTCCATGACCAGGCCCCAGGCAGTACCTCTCTCCCGAGTTTTGTCCAGATGCAGCTGTTTTCCCCGGCCCCTTACTTCTTTTTTTAAATTTTTTTTTTTTAACGTTTATTTATTTTTGAGACAGAGAGAGACAGAGCATGAACGGGGGAGGGTCAGAGAGAGAGGGAGACACAGAATCTGAAACAGGCTCCAGGCTCTGAGCGGTCAGCACAGAGCCCGATGCGGGGCTCGAACTCACGGACCGTGAGATCATGACCTGAGCCGAAGTCGGCCGCTCAACCGACTGAGCCACCCAGGCGCCCCCGGCCCCTTACTTCTGAAGGACTGTGGCTTTGACCCGTTCCACCCCTCTGTGGGAGGGTCTCACCGAGAAATGGCCGAATAAGCAATGGCTGAATGTCGGCTGCACCCAGGAACCCTCGCTGGACCCTGCTGCTGCGGGTGCCCCGAGACTGCAGCAAGGTGCCACCCCGCCCCAGAAAAAGTTCGCAAGATAGTGTAGCAGCAGCATTTTGGGGATAATGGAAAATCACAACACACATCTGGCACCAGGCTTCACCCTTAAGGACCTTATTCCAGCTCCAGCGAATGTGGCCGTTCTCTGGGGTGTGCTCGGACCTGGTGGCCTCAACAGTCTCTACCAAATGTCCTTCCAGCAGTGGAACCTCTTTTCCCCATGTGGCCCGAGAACCTCCTGGACTCCACTCTGCTCCTGGGGATTCACCTTTCACACCAGAGCACCGCCAGGTATGGAGCTGCGGAGTTGCAGACTTTGTGTTCCCCTTGTTTACAGTCTTAATGGAATTTAAACCCTCTCCTTTCTCCTTTCTCCTTTCTCCTTTCTCCCTTTTTATTTTAGTCCCTGTGGCTGTTTCCAATTTTCCACTTTCTCTCCAGCTGCTTTTGGGGAGGGGTGCTTTTCCTGTATTCTCCCCCCGCCCCCACCGTCTCCATCCTCTCTCTGCCTGCAAAACACCTCCCTTCCCGCGGCTTTTTGCTCCCCAAGTTCACCTCTCTGCGCCGCATACCTGGTGAATTTTGTGGTTCAGGTTGTACAGATTGTTGTGTTAATCCTCCAATCACTTTTCTAGGTGTGCAGGATGGTTTAGTGTTGGTCTGGCTGTATTTCATGGGTGTGAGACACACAAAAAACTTCCCTGCTGTTCTGCCATCTTGGCTCCTCCCCCAAGAGAAAGAGTCTTAAGCAGCGCCCTGGAATTTGAAATTTAAAGACCGTCATTTTTAATATCATAATATTATACAAACCTATGAAATACTGAGGACTCTCTTTAACAAGATACATGCAAGAGACTCCTGAGAGAAATTAAAGGTTCTGAAAAAGGCAAGGATTTTTCCCCTCGCCACTTGTATTCAACTTTATACTAGAGGGCACAGGCAGTGAAATTCCTCTGGATAACAGTCAAAAGAATACTGCATTACTATACAGTAGAGGAAATAATTATAATTAAAAATATTTATGAATCTCAAAAAAAGGCAGAACCGAGGAAAGCTTACCACTGAATGGAAGTGGAGAGACAGTGACTAGCAACAAGTGGAAGAAAACGAATAAAGTTCTGTGGTTTGTTCTTTTTGTTTGTTTGTTTTGAAACTAACAGACCTGATAACTTGTTTTCATTCTACTGGTAAAATTCTAGTATTAAAAAGGTAGCTAATATAGTGAGAAGAGGGAACCAAAACCAAATTCGTTGAGCAGGTGGGAGGAGATACAATCCAGTGCACCCAGAAGGATTAGTAGTTGATGGTGAGAAAGACTCTTCCAGAGAACCTATTTACTCCTTAGTACATTAGGAACAGTTTTAGGAGCTCATAAATGGTTTTAGGGCCCCCCCAAAATGTTTTCCTTAATTCTAAAGTCAGAAAGCTATAATGTTCTTCTCTTCCTCCATTGAACCCCAATAAAACTAGTGTGGAAGCAAATCCAGGTTGGTGGACTGATTCAGTGATGGGGATAGCAGAGATCACCCATCTGACCACTTCTATATCCTCTATAGAATATGAGCTTATCTGGCAGCAGTAATGGTTGGTACCTAGGCAGAGATTAAACACACTAAAAAACCAAAAAATATATGATAGACACTTCTGAAAATAGAGTAGTGAGCAGAATAGAGAAATATAGAATCTGATTAGGGTTGGGTGAACATGAATATGCACAGCAATACCTTTTTGTTGGGCTGTGTGATTTACTCTTTCCCCCACTCCACCAAAATAGGTGGCTCACTTCATGTAGTCTCTGAATTGTGCTAGTTGGTTGCCACTTAAGAGGAAAAAGGACAAAAAGAAATCTCTTGCTCTTCTCTTGGCCTTGGTGTGTCTTTCTCTCTCACCCATATATACATATATCTCCCTAAGCAAAAGGGATTTTTACTTTAAACTTCAGGATAATTTGAAGCTTTTGTAGTAAGCATTTCTCAAACAGGTAAAAAGGAGTAAATATGGCTCCACTCTTGGTTTACAAAATTATAAAAGTCATGGGCTCGGGAAAGTAGGGCAAAATTCTAGATATTCACAGCTGTGCAACTTTGGACAAGATGCTTAATCTCTCTGAGCCTTTATTTTCCTCATCTGCAAAAATAATATCTAACTTATAATGATTTTGATAAAGGTTTATTAAAATGATACACAGCAGTTTTGAACAGTTTTGGTATATAATTATTAATTGAAGGACAAACTCATCAATGAAGGGTATTAGCAAAAATTAAACCAAAATCAAATCTTCATATACTGCCAAAAATTTTTAATGTGATTTCAAAAGTGACCAGGAAGATGCATATAATAAGTCTTCAAAAACAGAATATCCTTGGGAAATCATTCATTCATTTTTTCATGCTATTATCCATTTACATATTATATAAATATTTATTTAACATGTACTTCCTGAGTGCCAGGATGCAGTGGTGAAACAGGCTTCTGAAGCCATTCAATACATCTGGCCTTTTTTGATTTGACACTGAGTTAAACTCCACATGACTCTTAAAGTTTCATATGCAGAGAATGGGTAATCAACCCAGCTTCAGTTCTCAACTCTGCCCTTCCTTTAGGGAACTATTTTGGTTATTTTGATGGCAGATAACTGCTAACTCACAATGACTTTTCTACATGACTTCTTTTCGTCTCTACTATCATCTGCCATTTGCCTGATATTTCTTTAAAATTAACTTTTCTGACAGAGGAAATTATCTAACTTTTTAGAGTCCTGGTTTTCTCATTTGTAAAACGGGGACCCTGGGTTTTGGGGTTTGGGTTTTTTTTTCTTTTTTTTCTTTCTTTTTTTTTGGAATCCAATGAGATAATATAGTTGACCCTGAAACAACATGGGTTTGAAATATGTGAGTCCACTTACACATGGATTTCTTTTTAATCAATACAGTACAGTACTATAAATGTATTTTCCCTTCCTTATGACTTCTTAATGCCTTTTTCTTTTCTTTACTTTATTTTAAAAATACAATATATAATGCATATAACATGAAAAATATATGTTAATCAATTGTATGTTATAGGTAAGGCTTTCAGTCAACAGAGTATTTTTTTTCAGTATCTCATTTTATCTCTAATAATGGCTATTTAACTAAGACTCCTTTTTATTATTTTTCTGAGGGTTTTCTTGAAGATTTATAGGCTTAGCACAATTTACCTTCAAGTAATATTACAATATTTCACACATAAGAGGCTTACAACAATATATTACCATTTCCCTCTCCTACCCTTTGTGCTGTTGTTTTCATACATTTTAGCTTTATCTATATTTTGAAGATGAAAATAAATTACTTGTGCTTTTGCTTTAAATAGTCAATACCAATATTAAAAAGAGAAAATAAAATATTTTTTATTCCCTGTGTACATCCCAGTTTTCTTCTTGTATTACAAAGACTTTCCTTTGACATTTCTTGTAGTGTAAGTATGTTGGCAATAATTCTCCTGACACTGTGTTTTCCTGAAAAAATTTCTTAACTTTGGTTTTGAAATATGTTTTCTCTGGATATAAAATTCTAGGTGCCCCCCCCACCCACAAACACACACTGCTTCAGCACTTTAACAATGTTAGTTCTTTGTTTTCTGCTTTGCGCAGTTTCTGAAGAAAAGTGCAGTAATTCTCATCTTTGGTCTTATACATTTGATATACCTTTTGTTTACCTGGGTGTTGTGTTATTTTCTTTACTGTTAGTGGTTATCAATTTGATTATCTGTTCTGGCATGAAATTTGTGTGTGTGTTCAAAGAATATCTTGGAAACTCAGTTTATAGTTTTCACTTTCCTTTTTTTTTTTCACCTTCTTTCAGATATAATTTCCTCAAATATTTTTTCCTTCATCACACCTCTCTTTCTTCTGGGATTTTAATTAAATATGTGTTATATCACTTGATGTTTCCCCCATGAGTCACTGAGGTTCTGATCACTTCTTTTGCAGTCCTTATTTTCTTCTGCTTCATTTTGGATTGATCCTATTATTATATCTTCAAGTTCACTGATATCTTCTGCAACATCTAATTTGCTTCTAATTACTTCTAATAAAATTGCCATCTTTACTATGCTGAACCTTCTAATTTATGAATACTATATATTTTTCTACCTAGGTTTTTGATTACTTTAATCAAAATTTTGTAATTTTCAGCATACAGGTCTTTCTAGATATTTTGTTACACATATACCTAAGTATATCATTTTGGGGGAATAGTGTAAAGAGTGTTTTTAAGATTGGTTTCCTTTTGTTCATTGCTAGGAAATAGTATTATCGATTTTTTCATGTTGACTTTGTATTTGTGTCATTAGAAACTCATTTATTACTTCTAAGAATTGTGTTTTGTTTCGTTTTCCCACCCTTGGGATTCTATAGACAGACAAGCATGTTATTTGTGAATAGAGAGACTTATTTCTTCTTTTCCAATCCATATACTATTTATTTGTTTTTCTTTCCTTGTTGCACTGGCTGAGACTTCTTCTATAATGCTAAGCAAAAGTGCTAAGAGTGGATATCCTCAACTTATTCTTTAAGGGAAGAAGCATTAAGAGATCGTAAAAGAAGAGCATTCAGTGTTTCACCATTAAGTATTTTGTTAGCTTTAGCTTTTTTGGACATGGCTTTTATGAAATTTCTCAAGTGTATTTCCATTCCTAGTTTTCTAAAAGTGTCAGTCATAAAGAGTTGATTTTGTTAAATAATTTTTCTCCATCAATTGATATGATCATGTAATTTCTCAATATAGTACATTATCTTGATTGATTTTCCATTGAAAGCCATCCTTACATTCACAAGGTAAAAAAAACATTCAGCTTGGTGTGATTCTGTTTTTTGTTTTGTTTTGTTTTTTACCTGATGTGATCTTTTGAGAGAGAATTTGTGCTTTATTTTAACCAGTGACCCAGAATGCCATAGTATGGCATCTTTTAATGTTAATTTCGCAGGATAGCATTGCCTGTGCCAGAATACGTACAAATATTAGGTAAAGAGTATAGTGTTGAACAACAAACCTGCATACAAGTTGGCCTTCAGTTACCATTTTTTAAAATAAATGTTTTTGGTTTTGATTTTGTTTTCGCTTAGACCCTAAGCCAAGATAGAGAATTCACCTGTCTTCTTACTTTGTTGGTGAGTTAGATTTCGTTAGTCTATTCTTTTACTAAGGACAAAACTTATTGAAAATTTCACTTTATTTTACTTTTATTTTTTTTTAACATTTATCTTTTTGAGAGACAGAACGAGACAGAGAATTAGTGGGGGAGGGACCGACGGAAGGGGGAGACACAGAATCCAAAGCAGGCTCCAGGCTATGAGCTGTCAGCACAGAGCCCGACACAGGGCTCGAAGTCATGGACCACGACATCTTGACCTGAGCCGAAGTTGGATGCTTAACCAACTGAGCCACCCAGGTGCCCCTGAAAATTTCACTTTAAATTAAAGATTCAGTTCTAATTCTCACATTACACAGATAAAGGACTTGTCTCCTGTTTGTGCATAGTTAACAAAATGCAGATCTCTTATTTTAGAAGCTACAAAATTGCCCCAGGAGTTTTGCAGCTCTAAGATCGATTTATTCCTCTGGATTTCAGCTATTTTGGGTTTTTAAAAATATTTTGTTCATTCTTTAATTTCTTGAATTCTTAGATTGTTGATGGTTTTATTTTATTTGGTTTTATTTTATGTTATTTGTTTTTAACTGGGAAACTTTCAGGATATTTAATAGCTATACAGAGCCAAAAATAAGAGTCTATATCACTTTCATTTTCATTAAAAAAATAATAAACCTGATTTATTTATTATTCATGTTCGGGGTTCCATGCACTGGTGTGTCATTACTGTCTTGCCTACTATTTTCTCTTTTTTTGTTTTTGTTTACTATTTTTTAAAATAAATAGTCAATGGAAACTTGCAGATATGTATGGCCAAAGCAAATTCTTATAGCAATGCAAAGATAAAACGACAATGCATGATCATGGCTAACCAGCACAGAGATAATACAAGGTCAAATCAAATGTGGATGGTTCTTGTTTCATTATTTTTTTTTTTAATTTTTTTTCAATGTTTACTTTTGAGAGAGACAGAGTGCGAGTAGGGAAGGGCAGAGACAGAAATCTGAAGCAGGATCCAGGCTCTGAGGTGGCCAGAAATAGCTCCCCCACTCAGCCCTCAGGAATTGTGAGATCATGACCTGAGGCAAAGTTGGACACATAACTGACTGAGCCACCCAGGTGCCCCAAGGGTGGTTCTTGTTTTAAAGAACCAGTTATTAAAACCAAAAAAATAAAAACAAAAATGGAAAATAACAACAAAAAAAAGTCTTAACCAAAGACTATTAATACAATGAAGAATTTAGGAGAAACCACAAGAGATTCCTGAAACCTCATGACGCTCCCTTTTGGTTTAGAAATGCCCATCGGGATCTGGCAATTCTTATGAATCTGACCTTTCTGTACCTCTTCATTTCTCTGAGACGTATGCTTGTTTTCTATCTCACGTCATTTCCTCAGGGTTCTGCTGTGTGTTAATGAGTTTTAATAAGACGGAAAAATTCATGCTATTGTGTTTGGGTAGCAAATGATTTACCCAGGAAATATAATGCCTTAACCTAATTGAAATGGTTGTCTCCACAAAGCCCTCAAGGGACAATGCTAATTGTAAGATTTTCAGACATTGTGTCAGCTTCTTGGGAATCCTTTTTTGATTGTGAGGGAATTTGGCATCCTTCAAGTTTTACTATCACTGAATGGAAGATCGAGTTATGCTTCTACTCTGTAGCCTAAGCATCCAGTTGATTTATAACGTTTTTATGAAAGTGAAGAAAAATTTATGATACACAATGTAATTTAAAATTTTTTAATTTGTGTCATGTGGACTACAAGAATGTGAAAACAAAATAGTTAAAACTCGACTGGAGAGACTTTTATTAAAACTTCATTGAATATTTATATTTTATTAAAACTGCCTTACACATTAAGAAAAATTCTTTAATTTTAATTTAGGAAGTATCTTTTTGTTTCTTTTGCATTTTTAAATTATGGATTAAAATATTTGAATAAGTGACACATTTACCTGGTTCAAAATCAAAAATGAGAATTACTACTATATTTTGTAATCAGATATTCTAACCAAGGAAAAATAGCTTTTACCCAATAATTTAGAAGTCATATTAGGAAAAATTGAAACTTCTTACATATAGAAGTATCCAGAAAAACAAAAACAAAATTAATAAAATCTCTGCCTTAAATTTTGAACTTTGAACAATGTCAGACTGAGTGACTAAAATTTTTTGTGCACAAATACACAGATATCCAGCTGATACCTGCATAAGAATGCCTTAGTAAAAAATTGAAAATTATTGCTAAAACCAAAACTGCTCACAAAGAAAAGAGATCTCTAACAGATGGATACCCTTGGGGTGTTCCAGAAGAGAGAGTTTTCCTCCTTTGGCTAAAGATTTTCACCAATTACACATTACAGAGGAATTAGACATTTCTATCATTAATCAGCATAAATATATATATATACACACACACACATATATGTATATATACATATATATACATTTATTATATATAACATGTGTTTATTATATATGTATGTTTATGTACATATAAATATATATCTATGTGTGTGTGTATATATATATATGTATGTATGTGTGTGTGTGTGTATACACACACACACACATACATACATATATATTTAAAGTTAGAGAAAAAATGACCTATTTTGATACTTGGACTTGTGGCTCTTACCTGACTGTTACAAGCCCAAGATAGAATTTTCAGTTAAACAGCACCCTTTCCAGAAGGTGCTCTATTAAGACACATTTTATAAATCATAAGCTGTTACATTATTTGCACCATGATGTCAATGCTTATAAAATGCAGTAAAATACAAAGCATCCATCAATAGCTTACATTTCCATATAAAGAGGGCAATAGAGAAGATTGTAGAATCATAAAACCTTAGAGCTGCAAGGAACCTAACAACAACAGCTAAATTCAAATAACACTAATTATGTGACAGACACTGTTCTATATACTTCAAATATATTGATTTATTTGATCCTGATAACAACACTATAAGATGAGTACTATTATTATTCCTGTTAAGTGGAGATGCAAACTGAAACACAGAAAGTTTAAGTGAATTACCCAAGGTCACATAGCTTAACAGTTTATGAGTTGAGCTTTGAAACTGGCTCCATAATCTGTGTTCATGACCATTATAATCTAAAGATCATTCCCAAGTAAATGAAAGTAAACAGTATTACAATGGGGGTAAAAATGTTGGGTTGGAATACATTACAAAATTTATGACCAATGGAAAGAATTTGTTACCTATATTTTTAGTTTTTTATTGCAATGTGAGTGGATTTAAGAAAAATGAATTTCACTGTCCTTCTTGATTAGTCTAAGCAATTATATACTTTCCTTTATTTAAAAGGAAAAAAAAAACCTACAAAAGTCTATTAACTCACTATGGATAATAGGGCTCGTTTTTTTATGGAAATATAAAGGCTTGAGCCTGCCACTCTTAATCCTCAATGAATGTTTAAAATTTAAGACTATTTTCACTTAATACAAAATGATTTTATTAGAAATAATTGAAGTAATTATTCCCAAATTGATCTATGCTTCCCACTGCTTGAGATTTCTAACTTTTTCTTTTGAGCTTTCAATGTTTCAAATGCTTTAAGACTTTTGTAAAAAGATGTTTTTAAAAATACATGCTGTCAAAGTGTTACTAGTTTCTATAAAACTCAGTTACATCAGACAGTGTACATATTAAAATGTTGAGTGACTCATCTTAGATTCCCTATGTTGCTTGTATGACCTACCCAGAGTCAAATGGTTTTAGAGAAGAGATTGTCAGCACTTTTAGTAAGATGACCTTGGATGAATACGTGAACTAAATTCTGTTTTGTTTTTTTTTTAATTTATTCCTAATTTAAAGAACATTTTTCTCTCTCTCCATTTTCAACTTGCATGGTCTCTGGGGGACTAAGTGATGTTAAAATCTCAAAAAAAAAAAAAAAAAAAAAGAAAAAAAGGTCTCAACCACTCTCACATAGATCCTACCTAGAATTCTGGAAATATAAAACAAGAATTGGAAGTTCATTTCTGAAATTAAACAAATGACAGGGCACCTGGGTGGCTCTGTCATTTGAGCGTCCAACTTCAGCTCAGGTCATTTTCTCACAGTTCATGAATTCGAGCCCTGCATCAGGCTTGCTACTCTCAGTGTATAGCCTGCTTCGGATCTTCTGTACCCCTCTCTCTCTATCCGTGGCCCGCTTGCGCTCTCTCTCTCTCTCAAAAATAAATAAAACATTAAAAGAAATTAGACAAATTGAAGAGTTTCTTTCTAAATAAGATTGTTGTTTCTTCAAGTATTGTTTTAAAGTGCTTGGTAAATTCTAATCAGCCTCTTATTTTGAAAGTAAGAACTTTTGTGATATTCAAGGACAAAAACTGCTATTTTATAATTTACAATGTGTCTATAAACATGAAATTTCCTCATATTGGTCTATATGCATGAATCCTAGGAGCCATCTGCGGCATTCTCTTACTTGCCCCCCTAAATACCCAGGAATTGAAGGTAATCTGCTGCAAAACCACCTGTGAGTGTGCTGTGCCTCAGGAAGCCGCTGGCGGCTGGGTGCTTCTGGCCATTGTGCACGGCAGGCACTAGCCCGCAAAGAAGCTCCGAGTGCTGCTATAGGAGCATGGTTTTGGAGAAGACCACATATACTTCAAGAACCCACAGAGTGAGTAAGCATGAGACTATTGCCATCTCCAAATAATACAAACACATAAACAGCCATAACATAGAGATAGGCAAAAATGTGTCTAATGCTTCCTAATTAAATATATATAAATAAAAAAGAGAGAAATAATTGCAGAGAGAAAAGGCTATGTGAGGATACAGTGGGAAGGCAGAGAGAGGAGAAATCCAAGGAGACAGACCTGAGACTCCAAAACTGCCAACACCTTGATCTGAGCCTTCTTGTATTGTGAGAAAATAAATTTCTCTTATAGGCCACTCAGTTTGTGATATTTGTTATGGCGGCTCTAGGTGACTAATGCAATCTTACAATATGGTCAAGAAAGAGATAAAATGAATGTTATTAATGAGCACCCACTATGTGCATTGGCCCTAATTCTAGGTTTATTTAAGCTAACTCCTGCCTGTAGATGGTCCTCAAAATAGTTGAACTGCTTTTGTCTATGTCTGATGTCTCTTTGACTTTCCCCAAATCTTCCATTATATTAGTAATAATCAAAAACTGTGTAGTTTTTGTATTTTTTGTGACAGATTCCAAGCCCTTGACTACAATCAACAAGTTTATTAACAATTATCATGAATATGCAGAAAAAGTATAAGCATTCACATTAATACCACAAATGTTAGCACAAACCATACATTCAGAGAAAACTTTACTGTCAACAAGGATGGCAAACTCATTAACTAATATACTAAAAGTACAGCTAACATTAAGATATTGTTTTGTAGTTGTATTTTCTAATCTGTTTACATTTGTCTTGAGTGTTTTCATAGCTCAGGGTATTTAAAGAAAAAATTATTTAGAATCATTTAAGGGAACAAAATATCACAAGAGAGACATGAGGTTCAATACTTTAAGTATGAAACTTATCCTTTTTTATCATTTAAAAATTTTGTATATTCACAGAACCATGTTAGACAAAGATAACAACCTTGATTTGTAATGATTTTATGGGTTTAGATGATCAGTTTAATTATATTCAATTTCAACCAGCAGAAGAGAATAAAAATTATCCAAAATAAATTTTAACACATAAAGGGGACAGTGTTCAAATTGACTTATTACATAAATGGACCTAAAATATCATATTATTTTTGGATCAGGACAACATACCAATTAGTTTATGTCCTTCCTGAAATCACTTGACCACCCACAATCTTAATTTCCTCAAATGTGAAAACAGTGAGGTACTACCAAAGGGTTACTGTGGAGGATCAGTGCAGAAATAGCCTCCAATTTGTTTCAGCCCCCAGTATCCATGTCCTTGGGTAGTTTTTCCCACATTGACTCTGAGTATAACCATGTACTTTGCTTTGGCCGGTGGGACAATAGCAATTGTGATACAAGTAGATTTGAACAGCACTTGCCCATTTGGACTTGTCCCCTCTTACTGGGCTTAGAACCCTGACATGTGAACAAGCCCAGCTTGTTCAAGAGACATGTCAGCATCCATCCACATGGTCTCAGACTAACTTGCTAACTAACTGCAAGCACAAGGGTGAGCCCAAATGAGTCCAACAGAATTCTGAGTTAAATAAATGAATGTTGTGAAACCATTAAGTTTTGAGTAGTTTATTACACTGATAGGGAATGATACAGTTTTCTAAAGTCTTCTTTAGTGCTGAATGCTATGATTCTTCCATTTCATGTTATAAAATTGCAAAAGCATTCTTTGAAGATAGAGAACCTGTCCAAATGTTTTTATTTGAACAAAACTCTGAGCCTCAGTTTTCTACTCACATATACATAGGCAGGCCTTCCACCTGGTTGGCCAGGAACAGTCTTAGTTTCCCCTCGTTGTCTTAATGTAATTCTTAATAGCGTGTGTTGTCTCAAAAATATTTCAGTTAAGGGGTGCCTGGGTGGCTCAGTCGGTTAAACATCTGACTTTGGCTCAGGTCATGATCTTACTGTTCATGGGTTCGAGCCCCATGATGGGCTCTGTGCTGACAGCTCAGAGCCTGGAGCCTGCTTGAAATTCTGTGTCTCCCTCTCTCTCTCTGCCCCTCCCCTGCTTGCACTCTGTGTCTCTCTGTCTCAAAAATAAACGTTAAAAAAAATTTTTTTTTTAATATTTCAGTTAAGTCAATAAACTACATGGTAATCTTAAGATATATTTCCTAGGTTTGGAGTCAGGAAAAATGAGATTAAAAATAATGGTGATTATTATCATCAATTTTTAATAAGCAGTTCATAACTTTATTGGGACCAAATATGCAAAGCTCTATTGCAGGAGTTATGAAGATATAAAGATCAAAAAACATGATCCATGGCTTCAGACATTTACAACCTACTAGTGTTTTGGACGGAATTGTGTACCACAAAATTGATATGTTGAAGTCAATGAAACAGTGTTTAGAGAGAGGATCTTTGGGAAATAATTAAGTTTAGACACTTTCCTGAAGTGAACCCCTAATGATGAGATTAGTATTTTTATTTTTTTATTTTTTAAAGTTTATTTTATTGAGAGAGAGAGAGAGAGAATTTGTGATTGTGAGCAGGGTAGGGAGGGGGGCCAGGCAGAGAGAAGAGAATCTCAGCCAGGCTCTACACTGTCAGTGCCAGGCTGAGGCAGGGCTCAGTCCCAGGAACCAGGAAATCTTGACCTGAGCTGAAACCAAGAGACAGACACTTAACCCACTGAGCCACCCAGGCACTCCAGGATTAGTATTTTTATAAGAAGAGATACCCAACAGCTTGCTTTCTCTCTCCCTGCCATCTGAAAACATGGAGAGAAGCTGGTCATTTACAAGCCAGGAAGAAGGCTCTTACCAGAAACCAATCATGCTCATGCCTTCATCTTGATTCACAGCTTCCAGAACTATGAGAAGATAAATTTCTGTTGTTGAAGACAACCAGTCTATGGTATTTTGTTATGGCAGCCTAGGCTATGATGACCATATAATTCCTCTAGAGTACATAAATTTCAGAAAGTCAAACAACCAGTAGGCATGAAATGACTTGTATAGTGAATCTGTACATGGAAACTTATTTATGTACTATGTAAATGTAGTAGTTGAGAGGATGATTTTGAAGCCAAGTTGCTTGTGGTCAACTTTTACATGAACATTGTGACTTTCAGTAAAATACTTAGCCCTCTGTACCTCAGGTTTTTCATCTTGAAAATTCACCATATTTTCAGATAACTAATTTTGTGTATACTATCATATTTTATATATATATAATATATATAATATATATATTTATTATATATATTATATATACATTATATAATATATATATTTATTATATATTATATATATATATTTATATATATATAAAATAATATTTAGCAATTAGTGCTTTGTTAGCATGAGATATTATTACAGATAAAATAATAAAAGTGCCTTAGTTTTTCCTATACCAACAATAAAATGCATTAATAGAATCTTGAGAATTATATATTTATATGCCATATTACTTAAATATGAACTACCTTTGAACTACAATGGAGTCAAATCTTGGAACTTATACTTATTAAGTGAAATATCAGGTCCTGACACTATTTAAAAATCTCTCACTCAGGGCAGTGATTCAGTCAGTTAAACATCTGACTCTTGATTTCGTCTCAGGTCATGATCTCAGTGTTGTCAGGCATGGAGCCTGCTTAGGATTCATTCTCTCTCTGCATCTCCCACTAAATAAATCTCTCACTCTTCTTTTCTGAGTCAGTATAGTTGATTTTGATTAAATTTAATGCAACTATGATATATTTGTACCTCTGTTGTCAAAAGAAAGCAATATTTTGTTTTTTCAAATGATAGGTGCTGCCATTAGTTGTTATTAAGTGATTAGAATAATATACACTAGGGTTAGAATGTTGATAATGTTATGATTATATTTAGTCTTTTGTTTTCCAGACTAATTTAAATGTGCTTTGAGTTGCCAAAAGTACTTATTTAGGACTGGAACAATTCTCATTGGTTAAATGAGTAAATCCCTGGTTTAAGAGAAACTGCATCAATATAGCACATAATTGAATATCTCAGAGGTGGCTTCTAGGTGTATTATACACAGGGATATAGATAAGTACTTTAAAATTGTTAATGGTGCTCTTCATTACTTATATGTGACTTTAAGGAGTGATATTACATGTTTAATACATGTTATAGAAAACTCCTCTTGCGTTTAGCTATCATTTCTAATTTTCAACCTTGTCTCTGTAAATACATCTTCTTTACCAACTCTTTTCTCAGATCTGGCCTTCATACTAATGACTAGTATGTCCTTTGCTTTTGCCAGCTGTTATTGATTCCAGTGGGTCAGAGCAAATACATAATTTGAATTGTCCTTTATGTTTGATGGCTCTTGTATTTGTGAGTCAATGTAGACATTGTTTCAGATAACTTTCATTGCTAAAATTAACTGACAAATCCTGGAAGGACCACCATTACCAAAAGTGATTCCTTTCACTTGATTATTCCACTGACTTTCAAAATATTCATTTTTGGGGTGCCTGGGTGGTTCAGTCGGTTAAGTGTCTGACTCTCAGTTTCAGCTCAGGTCATGGCTTCATAGTTTCATGGGTTTGAGCCCCGCATTAGGCTCTCCACTGACAATGCGGTGCCTGCTTGGTATTCTCTCTCTCCCTCTCTCTACCCCTCCCCCACTCACGCTGTCTCTGTCTCTCTCAAAATAAATAAAACTTAAAAAAAAGTATTTATTTCACTTTGGTTTTACATATAAAGACCGAATTGGCATAAACAAACATTGATATAACTATTCTTAGTTGGGATTTACAAAATTAACAGCACAAACAAAAGAGAAAGTATATACGATTTGAATAAGAGCTCATTAAAAAAAAAAAGCAAAAACAAACAAACAACAAAAAAATCACATACTTTGATCCAAGTAGAATTCAGAATGAGAAAGAGCTAGCACTAAAACTTTAAAAGTTGTATTTCCCTTCCTAATACTCACTATTTTCACAGCTGGCTTTATAGGAGTCTTAAAGGAAAGCACAGAAAGTAAAAGCAATGAAGTTTCCTCAAAATTTTCACCTGATAAAAATGTCAAAGAAGCTATAATTTTAGTCCAAACTAGGCATATATACTTAGCTACAGGTACTCTTTCAAATGTGTAGCACTTTTTATTTGTATTGCAGTGACCTTATTTTCGCTTTTCTTTAAAATGTTCTAACCCACCACAGAGGAGAAAAATTGAAAAAACTACAAATGCAAAGTGAATTTTTTTTTTTCTGTGACTCCAACCTTAAATTTGGGCACAATAGCTGGTAAAAGTGAATATATGAAAGTAGGAAAGATTACTTGATAGACACAAATTGCCTGTTGAATAGCAATTTCTGGCAGATTTTTGCTTGAGCACCTAACATGTAGAGGATAAGAGCTGTGTACCTTAAGAATAACAGGTAATATGAAGGTGCAAGGTTTTAGTAAGCAGTAAGCACCATGCATGGAAGCAATAAATATGGTCACTAAAAAGTCTCATAGTATTTTAGGCTATTCTAAGAAACCCAGCAAAATGGAAATTCTTTCTACTTTGTTCTGGACAATTGTGATCAGGTATAGATGTCACACTTAACGTAATGTACATCAATAGCAGTGACCAAAGAAGAGAGAAAAGGGTGGTGAAAAAGTTCAAAACAATATGCAGTTGAAAGACCTGTAGGTTCAAGAAAGACACGAGAAGACTCAACAGAGGAAGGATAGGGGTCAATGGCAACATGCAAACACTTGAAGAGAAGTGGACCCCCAATTTTTTCCGAGAGAGAGATTTTGTTTAATAATAAGAACTTTTTAATAGATCAGACTCTTCAAAGAAAGAATAGATCACCTCCAAAGATAATATGTTCCCATTCACTGAAGTATTGATTCAGGTCACATAGATATTTAGCAGAAAAGCTGTAGACTCACTGATATAAGAGTAAATGAGCTATATAATGTTTAATGTTCTTTCCAAACCTAAGACGATTTGATTCCAAGACGTTCAAATGTACAATTAGCTAAGAGAAACTAAAAACTATTTGTCTTTATAATGAAGAGTATACGTGAGTACCCGTGAAAAAGAATCCATCCAACACATAACTCCATAAATTTTGTAGGCAAATTTTTTCCAGAGTGAAAGAGGTCTAAAAGATAGGTATAAACTTGCCTAAGTAAACATGTCCTTGTTTTCCTACCTGAGATTTATTTACAAAGGGATTCAAAAATTTGAAATTGAAATAAGAAAAAATAACAGCAAATGAACAAAATTTTAAGTGGGCACAATGTAGTATTTCCAAGAAATATAAAGATTTTCGTTTTAAATGTGCAGGTTTGTACAAAGAGAAAAAGAAATGTACAGCTTTTTTTTTTTTAAGGGAAAGCAGAATGTTCACAGAAAAATGCTATTCTCTGAGTCTTTTAAAATATCCCACATCTATGTGTTCCTAGAAGTTCATAAACTGTTTCTGTTCTCATGGTTTCCCTACTCAAACTGCCTCAGTATATTTTCAAACACACCTCCTTCAGTATCTAGCTATTGTTTGCCCTGGTCTCCTGAACTAGGATGGATTTAATTTCTGACCTGCAGCCTCTCAGACTACATGGTCTCGAACTTTCACTCACTATTCTTTTATCGCAACCCATTTTAGATTCCAAAGAAATGGGAATTGCAATCTTTCTTATCTATATATTCCAGAAGGAGAATACAGTTGCTGCATGCAACTTTAAAATATTCCAAAGGGATATAACTCAATAAAAATTTATTTCCAGTCTTACTTCTCATAGATATCCATGTTACACTGAAAAAAATCAATTTTGAATAATTTTGGAGCTCTGTGAAAGCTTCTTAGAAATTATCCAAAAATGGTTCAAATTCACTGGACCCTAAGGGCCATCCTCATACTGTTCATAAGATGCATACAAAAATCCCACTCCCTTAAATAAGAGTACAAGACATGCCTTAGAAGATTTATTGAATATTAAGTTTTTTATGCTTAGAATTCTTTTTTTTTCCACATGTAATAATCATCAAACACCATTTCACTCAAGTGCTCAAATATGCCACTGGATCTATAAATGGACTCAATTTATGTTTTGTTGGATCAATGCATGAGAATGGAAACCAGAACATTATTAATATTGATATATGGAACTTAAGTAATTAACATATAATCATATCAAGAAATGGCCCAGAAACATGGGATCATTTAATCTTGTCCTTTCTGAGACTGAAGAGTTCACCATGTATAATCTGAGATCCAAGATAAGAGTCACTTCTACAGCATTCCAGACCAAGGGTGGTCCCAGCTAAGGTTGAATGAGTTTGTCCAATGTGCCATAGATACGTGTATTTACCTACCTTAGGAGGTATATTCTGAAGCAAACTATGCTGACATACTCATATGGTGCAACTCTATTCACAACTGTAAAGTTTGACAAAGATAACAATAAGCTTCATTTGTAGATGAGGGAGCCTGGGACTAATAGCTATCAGCATTTCCAGGTTGAAATCATCTCTTTTATTCTTTTTGATGCATTGCCCCACAATTTCCATCAAACACTTGACAAGGAACTTGTGTATTTAAAAAGAAAACTTTTTCTGAGGGAAAATTTTCCATGATTATATCTGGAGCAACTTACAGATATAGGTTGTTAGGAATATTTCTTCAACAGTATAGTTGGAATTAGAAATGTTTCTTCAACAATATAAACCATTGGCATTCAGATATGTCAGAAAATGCTTACATAAAATAGCAAAGACTGCAAAAACTATGGCTGGAACAAATGGAAGTTAAGAGGGTATAGTCAAGGAAAGAATTAGTGAACACATAGTTCTTTATTATATTTTTAAATTCATTAGATGCCCAGAAAGGAATGTCCTTGGAATGCATTAGTTTAACTCCCTAAAGAAATACCTTCAGTTAATTGCTTCTATGTGATATGCTTTTCATTTTAAGCTAGATGTAAAGATTTAACACTTGAGGTGTTTTTATTTATCTTCTGCAGGTAACATGTAAAATTGCCTAGTAAAATGCCAGATACATAGTAATGCTTGGTAACAGTACACAAAATGGGGAAGGATTGTACTGGCATCATAGTATTGGCTAATATTTCATTCCAGGTGAACTAAATGCACCAAATCTTTATAGGAATTTCTTTCAGTTAGGCATTCACATCTTCTACATATGTAATTAATCTTTTGTATTTAAATTCATAGCACTCTCTGTTTCTATTTTTAATTATATTCCATTTGTTTTGGTAAAGTATTTCAGCCTCCTGGGATAATTTTAAATCATAGTCCTGAATTACTGAATTTACCATCCTTTCTCGTTTATAGGAAGTTCCCTCTCCTTTCATTCAAACATTGCTGACAATAGTGAATTGTACAGGGCCAAGGACAAAACAATATGATACTCAATGGATACCTTTTCAAGGGCAAAGATTTGTTCTTTAGGGAGAATGACAGTACGGTGATTTAATTCTATTCATGCTTAGAGCAAATGTGGCCATTCAGCATAATATCTTAATTATGATAAAAATGAAAATGTAAAGGAAATTATTTCAGACCAAAGTAAAGGCACATAGAATGAAGATACTGTGTAATCTACTTTATGTCCATGAGAGATTTGGATCTTTTATATTAATCACATTTAATTCTTTGAACATCTCACCTACATCATTTAAAGTCATAATTAACACTAAATAGCAAGAGAGGATCACCCAGTTAGAGGTCATGGAATAAAGCCAGAGTATTGACATTGGAGTCTACTAACATTATTTGCTTCATCAAACTCCACAAGTTTGATGGGTACAAAATATGGACATTCAGTCAGTAGCTGTGTGATGAAATGAAGTGGGGTCAATGTGCAGTAGAAACATTTAAAACACACAGGCAACTTGGAATATGGCAAGTACAAGTGAAATGGTACATGTTGAGCAAAATGATGAAACCATAAGGGGAGAGAAAGAATGTCAATCTGCAAAGATGTCTGTAACTAGTGACTCTAGTTGTAAACCAATATGCAGCCTCAGCCTTTTGAGTCATGGTCACAGACACCACTGTCTTTGCTTATATCTTCACAGAACAGGATGAGATCTTGAAGACACATGATTAACATTTGTACTTATATTTGAAATATGTAATTATGACCATTACTAAAAACACAAAGAACAAAACAAAACAGAATTTTTCTGTGTCTATGTCTGGTTGTGTCTAGAATACTACATCCTTATATATTAATAATGTGGAGCAGATTGTGTAACATTTCAAATTATTTTTCATGTTGCATATGCTTTCATTATGAAAGGTAGTGGAAAACTATCGGAAAGCAACCAGTCTTAATTAACATACCAGAATCAACCCACAATGAGGTTCACATTTAACTCCCTCTTTATGCAGGAAGGGCTAGTATTAAGTCAGGCAGCATGAAAAGGAGTCACCAAGTGGCATAATGCTGTGAGAGGCACTTGGCAGAGTGGAAGGTCTGAGCTTTAGAATCAGGAAAGATTTAAGCTGGATCCCTGCGTTGCCTCTCACTTTGCACAGTCACTTAACCTCTCTGAGAGTCAGTTTTCCTACATACACAATGAGGATAATAACACCTGAGATCCCTGTGAAAAGTATTGAGAAAATATAACATACACTAGAGTAGTGGTAGCCACAATTGCCATTTCTCTAGATATATTATACCCATTCCATTTGTTTGGACAAGAAACATCACAAAAATAAAGATACAAGAATCATTTATTTGGGGGTACAAGAAGTAGATTAGATAATTTCTTTATTCTGTAAGACTTTATTTTAGCCTAAAATAATTGACCTCAAAGAATTTCATCTAAAATAACTGGGAATTTGTCTATAATTTTAGACTAAATCAGAAATGTAGTATACCAGGTAGATAACATACCTTAGTGGTTTAAAAATCAAGGTCCAAGTTGGGGTTCCTGGATGGCTCAGTTGGTTACACATCTGACCTTGGCTGAGGTCATGATCTCATGGTTCGTGAGTTCAAGCCCTACATTGGGCTCTCTGCTCTCAGCAGAGAGACTGCTTCAGATCCTCTGTCTCTCTCTTTCTCTGCCCCTCCCCTGCTTACACCCTCTCTCTCAAAAATAAATAAACATTAAAAAAAAAATCAAGGTATAAGAACTCTGGAAAGTGTTTTAGCAGTCTCTATTATGCTAAAGCTAAAGACATAATCTATGACCCAGCAATTTCACTCCTAGGTCTATACTGAACAAATACATATACCTGTTCACCAAAAGATGTGTACTAGAATACTCATAGCAGCACTATTCATAACAGCTGAACACTGGCAACTACACAAAAGATCATCAACAGTTGAATAGTTAAATTGTGCTATATTTGCACAAAGGAATAATATTTAACAATAAGAATGAATGGCATATGATTAGAAGTAATAATATGGATGACTCAAAAACAGTGTTAAGCAAAATAAAATGAACACAAAAGAATACACACTATGTGACTCTGTATAAAGTATAAAAACAAAAGAAACTAAACTATGCTGTTAGATATCAGGATAGTGGTTATTCTTGGGATGTAGTAGTAGGAAGGGGGTGCCTCGTGACTAGATGGAAGTAAGGAGAGGTTTTTATGGGGCTGGTAATTTCTTATTGTTTGATCTGTGTACAGTTGCATAGATTTGTGGTTTGAGAACATTGATTAGCTCTATACTTATATATGTACAATTCTGTATGTGTATTACATTTAATAAACATTAAAAACTTAAAGTGAGCTAGGGGCACCTGGCTGGCTCAGTTGGCTAAGTGCCCAACTCTTGATTTTGGCTTAGGTCATGATCTCCTGGTCATGGGATTGAGCTCCATGTTGACTCTGCACTGAGCATAGAGCCTGCTTGGGATTCTCTCTCTCTCCACCTCTCTCTCTGCCCTTCTCCTGCTTGCACGCGTGCTCTCTCTCCCTCAAAATAAATAAACATTAAAAAAAGAAAAGAGGGGCGCCTGGGTGGCTTGGTCGGTTAAGCATCCGACTTCGGCTCAGGTCATGATCTCACGGTCCGTGAGTTCGAGCCCCGCGTCGGGCTCTGTGCTGACAGCTCAGAGCCTGGAGCCTGCTTCCGATTCTGTCTCCCTCTCTCTCTGACCCTCCCCCATTCATGCTCTGTCTCTCTCTGTCTCAAAAATAAATAAACGTTAAAAAAAAAAAAAAGAAAAGAAAAGAAATTAAGGTGGGCTAATCATCAGTGCTTGATTTTAGCATATTCTTTGATCCTTTATTCCATGGTTTTCAGAAGACATCAGTATGTCAGCAAGAGAGAGTTCCCAGAAAACTTTTGACCAGAACAAGTTTAGTGTGTTACTCAGTTCTTGAATAAATGCCAGAAAGCACATTGTTTAGAGACATTATTAAAATTCATGCAATTTAAATGTTAATGTTTTAAGCATAACCTTCTGCTAGTGGAAAAATGCTCTATTTGCTATTTGTTTCCAATATGCAAATTTAAAATTTACATAGCTGTATCCTAATATTGTGCTTATAAAAAGTTGAATTAGTATAAGAAAACTCTTTTATATGTCTACTGCATATTTGTATTCAATATTACCATCTGCCCCTTCAACTCATTTCTGGACATAATAAATATATTGCCACCTACTGATAACTCCACCTGTAAGTGCAAATAACATGTGAATCATCAAAAAGATAAATATTGTAAACAAGTATTACTTTATAACTCATATATGTTGACATATAAAATCACATTCACATTTTAATGTTAGTCCTGTGAAGTTTTTCTTTAAATGAAATGCTACTTTGCATATTTAATTCTACTTTATGTATTTGAAATATTACTCTACATAAATGGCTTATATTTATTGAGATGGCTTAGTTTCATTTGGAAAGTACACTCTTCTGTTATCCATTCCTGCTGAGCTAAAAATGACATTGGTTCTGAAAGTTTTAGCAGAACTTGAGTGTATGCAGTCATTTGTTGATGAGATAAACCCCTAGCCTTGTTCAAACATTTTCTTTATACTTTTTGGAAAGTATTTATTTTTATTTATAATAAAATAAAATTAAAGCTAAAATATTTATTTCTATTAAATCAAATGTACTGTTTTCTTTGTGAAAGGCAACCTCACGATGCTTCCGAAAACCACTTGTTTTTATAACTTCCTTCAGTTGGTATTTAGACTTTAGTTTGCAAAAGAATACACTGATTTCCATAATGGATTAATTTGCTTGAGTAATGAACATGTCACATGTACTTTTAGGTCCTTGAATTTCCTCTAAAGCTGGGACTCTAAGGAGATGTTAGTTTGGCCTGAAAACAGCATGCATAAATTTAGCATCAGGTTTAGAGTTCCTGGAGCCTTCTCCTCCATTGTCTTTGACTTTCCTGTGTCTTATGGAGAAAACATTCTTGCTCTGACAAAGCCTCCATCCAAAGAAGAATCCTGGACAGTCTCTCAAAGGAAAGAAACTTCCTTTTTTTTTTCCTTCTCCATATTATTTCATGGTATCATATATTTTTGTGGGTCATTGATTTTTGGTTTTCCCCCACTGCCTTGTCTTTACCCATTTCCTACTTTAGAATATACCCTTCACGGTAGTGATATATTTATCCCTCTCCCTCTCTCTCCTCTCTATGCATGGCCCTGTTAGCTGCTAGGGACAAGGGAAGGGTATAAAGCTGATTAAGAGGCAGCCTCTACCCTCAAAAAGCTTACAATTTAATGGCCAGGACTGCCTTTTTTGAGATTAAGAGAATCAGTAGCAAAAGGCTACTAAAAACTGATCAAATGAATATATTTTTCTATAATTGACAAGAGTTAATTTCACTGTGAGACCTGACAATTTCCTCCAAAAACAATGCTCAAATGTATGGTTGTTCTATTCTCCAAATTTCACATTTGCTCATAACTCATTATTGAAGAATGAAGTCTCTATGGCCTCTCTTTAATGGGTGTTGGATTGCAGTCTTTCAATCTAATAGCCATTTCACAAGATAAAGAAATCAGAAGAGTCAGAGAGCAGATGAGGACTATATTTGAAGGGGCAGAGGGCTCTTCAAGTGCTTCTGAAATCACCCCTGTAGGCACCTCATGTCAGCCAGACAGTCTATAGCTAGAAATAATATTAACAATGTAAAATGATGTTCCTGAATATTAGATCTAGATTTGCATTAATGCAAAATACATATGTAGAAATGCTATTATTTCAACTGCAAATTAATTTGGAAGAGTGGTGCAGAATGTTAAATAACTTTACAGAATAAAAGTTATTTTTTTCCTACTGTCTGCGGGAATATTTTATATCTGTAGTCAAGTTGTTGTTGCTGAGATACCTTGGCTTCCTGGTGATTTATAAAAGCAGGAAAAATCCGTGAGCGTTATTGGTATCGTGTGCATGCTGTCTCTAGTTATGTGCCCCTACTGTTCGCTCCAATGTTCCCAAAATTCAGCCATGGTAAGCTAATGTTTCTCTAGCCACAATTATGTAAGGGTAATAATTACAATTAATGAAGTGCCACACAAGAATGGGTAACTTTACCAAGTTATGAACATCTACCAAATACATGCAGAAATAACTTGTATAAAGTTTTCAAAAATATATATTATAATAAAGAGATGTATTGACTTAGGCAATATTTATTTATCATCTATTATTTGTCTTATTTTAGGTTTTTGGTAAGATATGAAATGGTTCCCCCCCTTAAAGGACTTAGTCCCCCAAACGTGACAGACAGATGTGACATACGTGACAAATAAACACTGTGGTGAAGCTGGAGTAGAATATACTGCCTACTGGACCATTATTTCTCAGTCTCTGTTCTTGGCTCCTCCATCATCTTCTCATGTCTTCTTAAAATGGGTGTTCCTTGGTGTTCTTTCCTCCTCATCTCGTTATGCATTATCACTGAGCAAATTCTGCCCTATAATTGGCTTCAATTAGCCCCATGCCAGTGAGTCCCAGATATTTCTTTTCACTCTAGATAGCTCCTTCAATTCTCCTCACAGAGCCTACTGAACATCTCTACTGAGATATCCCAGGCTTGTCTCAAAAGCAACCTATCTGGAACCAAATGCATCAGTTTTCCTTCTCTTCCTTCTCTATGTATTCATCAGAAAAGAAAAGCAAATGGAAAGAGAAGGGAAGGGAAGGGGAGGGGAGGAGAGGGGAGGGAAAAGGAAAAGAAAATCAAAGAAAAGAAAAGCAAAAAAAAAAGAAAAAGGAAAAGAAGGAAGGGAAGGGAAGAAAGGGAAGGGAAGGCAAGAGAGGGAAGAGAAGGGAAGGGAAAAGAAGAGGAGGGGAGGGAAGGGGAGAGGAGGGGAAGGGAAAGAAAGAAGGAAAGGAAAGAAAGAAGGGAAGGAAAAGAAAAGAAAAGAAAAAAAAGAAAAGAGAAAAGATATCATCATGATGCTCTGTGGCTGGGCCAGAAACCTAGGCATTACTCAGATTCTCTTCTTTGTTTCTCACTATCTAGTGTGTGTGCCCCTGTCGCATGCCCCATGATGCAGCTCGCAGCCTTGCATCTCAGTATGCTCCTTTCCCTTTGCCTCGGTTCAGGCTTCTATTCATCCACATACTCATACATTACTTTAGCAAATATTTCCGAAGCAGCATCTCCATTTCAGACCTTCATCTTCTTTTTTTTTTAATTTTTTTTTAATGTTTATTTATTTTTGAGACAGAGAGAGACAGAGCATGAATGGGGGAGGGGCAGAGAGAGAGGGAGACACAGAATCGGAAGCAGGCTCCAGGCTCTGAGCCAACAGCCCAGAGCCTGACGCGGGGCTCGAACTCACGAACCGTGAGATCGTGACCTGAGCTGAAGTTGGACGCTCAACCGACTGAGTCACCCAGGCGCCCCAGGCCTTCATCTTCTTGATGAATCTCCTGTTTTGTGCCCCTAATATCATCTTGGTAAAACATAGAAGTTTTATAATTTTGCCAAGAGCAATGATTCTAAGATGTAAATCTGGTCCTATAACTTCTCCACAAAATATCTCCCTTGGCTTTTCATGGCCCTGAGACATGGTGTTCACATACTGGGGATGAGAGAAGGAGGTGTTAGGAGCTGATTAAAATAATAATAATCTTTTAAGCATCTAATCCTAAAGTAGAATTGATATAAAGCAGACAGAACATGTCAAATCCACTCCCCTTTCTTCCACACTGTATCAGAGCCCCATTTCAGAATAGCTTTGAATGGCCAGATAACACTAATAATTGATGCCTTCTTTTTTCCTTTCCTCCCGACTAATTTAGAAAAGATAATAAGTATGTTTTCTACTATCTGGTATATGTATATAGGGGTTTTCTAAATGTTTACCAGGGGAAAATGAGGAATCTGGTGGGAGTATATGTTAGATACCAAACCTTTCGGCAGAATATCCCCACCATCCTATCCTTGTGAGATTCTCTCTATTACCCAGTTGGCATCCCTTCCCTTCTTGTTGATATGAGTGGTTGAAATGGTATGAAAAGAGAGAAATGGAATTACCATGGAATACTGTAATATGATAATGGTATCCTTTCCAATGTGTTTGTGAAAACCTCTCTCTCTGTCAGACTTAGCCCCATGACAACATGGCATAAGGAATATAATCTGTCCAATAATGCATTCAAGCCAAATCTATCTATCTTAATTGCCCCAAGAGACTAGAGGCCATGGAAGTATGGATTCTGGAGTATGTTAACATAAAATCTTTCTTAAAATAAAAGTTCAATATGCCAAACAGATAAATTTGGAGTCGCTCCTGTTGAGGCTAGTTTGATCATTGGAACTCTGCTTTCTCCTCTACCTGTCCCTGACCCCAACGCAACATCCTTTGCCCTCCCCCTACTGAAAGCCTCTCCAGCTCCTGCTTTATGTTAAAGAGACTGATTTTAAATCCACTAGCCTATAAAATAAAGTCTGTGCCCTTTAATACAGCATGCTAAAGCATTCCAGAGTCCTGTTCCTAATATTTTCATTCTGATCTCTTACTTTGCAACACCCTCCCAGCCACCAAATTACCCCTTCCTCCACTCCCTTCCCTAAATCCCCTGCTCTATGCACTCTCTGAAACTGCCTACTGGTTTTGTACCAGGTTACTTTAAGAAAATGATTGTTGCTCACATTATTCCTTCAACATTCGTAACAAGAGTCTTGGTACCCCTTCCTGTTTCCACCCACCCATAGCATCTCATCTTTTAAGGGCAGCTTAGGGATCACCATCCATTGGAAACATTTGCAGGCCCCTCAGAACTGACCACTTCCTAGTATCTTATCCCAGTGCACACTATATACACTTCTGAGGCAGTGTCTATAAAGTTATATTACGTTTATTATCAATTGGCGTCTTTTAAATATGGTGAACTTTAAAAATACAGAAAGGCAAAAGAAGAGAATAACAAGCATTTACATTCCTTCCATCCACAATTTACACTTAAAATGTTATTTATTTATTTTAATCTTCTTGTTTTTGTATTTTCAGAGAAAGTCACCTTTGCTTAAAAGTGAACTGTGCTTATTGTAAATAATTCAGAGAGTGATGAAAATCAGGAAGATGAAAGTTTAACAAAACTCAGAATTTGATCACCCAGAAATAAACTTCATAATTATTATTCAAGTCGTCATACAAAGCATATGTACAGATACGATGAGGAAGCCAGTTTGGCTGAGACTTTATTAAAAGGAACCATACTGTAGATATTAATTATGTGATTTTAACAAGAGAAAAAGAAACTAAAGAACATCTGAAGGAACTATTTAACCAAGAAAATCAGTCTTCACAGTAACAGATATTTAAAAGACTCTTCTAAGTTTGCAAAGTTTATGAAAAGCATTAAAATTCTGGACTCAGAGTGATTTTCTTTCCCAAAACACATTAAGTGTCAGACCGTATTCATTAACTTCCTGCTATGGAACATGAAAACTCTAATGCCTTTATAATTCTATCTATCTTTTCCTCCTAACTTCCTATTCATTAATTATATTAAAATTTCATATTGTCCAGGTTTTAATATTTACATGATATTTTAAAAAATCTTTTATTCTGGTGTAACTTCAAACATACACAAAAGAAGCAAAAGCAGTACAAGGAATTCTTGTTTACCTTCTACCTAGATTTCCCAAATATTACATTTTACTAAACTTACCTTATCATTGTATATATCTAGAGGGTTTTTTAATGAAATGTTTGAGAGAAAGTTAGACATCACTTCTTTCTACCTCTAAATTCTTTGGTGTGCAGTTTCTAACAGCAGGGAGACTCTCTTATATAAATGCGGTGCAATTATCAAAATCAAGAAATTAACATAGTTATAGTAGTATTATCTAAGTCCAGGCTTGGTTCAGATGTTACCAGTTATTCCACTAACATCCTTGTACTGATCTAGGATCAATCCAGGATCATTTATTGACTTTAGTTGTTATGTCATTTTACTCTCCTTTAATCTTTAACAGACCCTCTGTCTTTGTCTTTCATAATCATAACCTTTTTGAAGCTTACAGGCTATTTATTCTTCAGCCTGTCCTACAATGGTTCTGTATGTTAATGGATTACACACAAGATTTTCCAAACCTTTGCCTTCTTGGCTTCTTCATTTTTGTTGTTGTTGTTCAGGAATGGCTGGATTTCCTGAGTTCCTTTACCTGTGAGATAACACCTTGACTACTTTGGGACTTGGGGGGTTACATTTTCTTCCCTTCAGACCGATGGTTTTCAAACCTGGCTGCACGTTGGTATCACCTAGGTAGCTTTCAGGGATGAGAAGTTCTCATCTTTGTAGACTGACAGGAGTAGGGGATAGAGTTCACCTGAGGTGTAGTCTTTGTTGGACTACTTGGGCTTCACATTCTCTGAGTCTTGTTACATATACTACACACAGTTCACTCTGTCTGCTAGCATCAGAGAGTTCCCTGTCCTTTGCATTATTCCTCCAAGTGGATGTATAGCTGTGGAGTCTTTATTTTTTTGCTTTATTTATTGCTTGTTCAGAAGCATCCAGCCCCAGTCTAGTGTCTCAGTTCTACTTGTTTTTTCCCAAATGCTGTTTTAATTACCCCCCAGTAACAATAATCAAAAGATATGGACACACATTTGTTTCTCCCAACTTTGGGGGTATCCATAATTCAGTACTTTGTTGGTCTACCTATATTGCTCAGGGCCTTACTAATGCTCTGCTCCATTCCAGAATCTTATTTCTTTCCATGAGGGTCAATTTTATTGCATGAGTCTATGCTCATTTCCTTATTTGGTTACTGTTGATTATTTTGTTGTTGCAGTTTTCATTTTCTCATATTGTGAGGTGTTGGAGAAGGGGAGAGATTCTGTGATACAATTTCAACCTATCATCTTAACACAGAGCAGCACTTATTTATACGACTGTCCTTTTCTAGTGGACCATAAGCCCCAGAAAGGCAGGTCTTTTTTTTTAGATGACTTAGCCATGGCAGAGTTCCTGGCACATGATAAGCATTCAATAAATGCGTTTTGAGTGAATTTTTAAAAATATAAGAAGAAAACAAACAGAGGGCACTAAAATGTTATTCATTGAATCAAAACCCAGACTTTTCATTCAAAGTGTCTATTGTTATGTGTTTGTACATCAGTTACACACATCATAACTGTGTACAGTATCCAATGATTTCTGACCTCATCTCAACATCTGCTGAATATCACTAAAATCTTACCCTTTCCAAACCTTTCTCCCAGGTATTTATTTTTCAGACCAATGGATATAAAGTAGGATTCAACAGACTCACTAATATACCAAGCATCCTTTTTCTCCCATTTCTTTGGTAATTATAGGCACAGAAAGATCCCTTAGAATTCACAATACAGTCACTGCTTCCAAAAACAAATCAAAACAACTTTAGTCCCTAAAGATTATGTAAAACCATCCAACTCCTTTATTTTTGTAATAATTTCTTTCCTGGCAATGTAAAAAACAGGTATTCTTCTCCCTCTGTACCCCATGTCCCTTTGTAAAGCATTACTCATTGTCACAGGATGTTCCTCTATGAATAAACAAAACTACTTGTTCTTTTCCTATATATTGTTGCAGCAAAAAAAAAAAGAGAGGCGGGTGGGGCACCTGGGTGGTTCAGTTGGCTGAGCAACTGACCTCCGCTCAGGTCATGATCTCACGGTTTGTGGGTTGGAGCCCCGAGTCCGGCTCTGTGCTGACAGCTCAGAGCCTGCAGCCTGTTTCAGATTCTGTCTCTGCCTCTATCTGCACCTCCTCCACTTGTCCTCTGTCTCTCTCTGTCTCTAAAATAAATAAACATTAAAAAAAAATTTTTTTAAGTGGTCTTTAGGTTTTATGAATGGACATGGAGATGATGTGAGCTTAGAGCCACACTCACTCATGCTACGAGTAGCTCACCGTACCCCTGTCTCTTGTTCTGGGTAAGCTCTCCTGGCTCACAATTATCCCATGACCTCCCACCATTCAGTTGTATATGAATTGAACTGTTTTTTCTTATTTACTTTTTATTGAGCCCTGAAACTCTGTTATACTTTCTGTCGAGCATCTTTTAAAGATACTACTTTCTTATATACATTCAAAATCTTTTAACTAGGGAAGCTTGTTAAAATTAAGTAAATGTATAAAACATGAGGTCTTTAGAAAGAGAGATAGATGTCAAACAATTACACATAAGTATTTATACTATTAAAATTTTTAAAAGAATTGGATGAATATCATCCAATAGAAGATACTTAACAAGGAGGGCAAGTTACAAGGAAATAGTTACAAGGAGGACAAGATAGTAAGGTGGAAGAAGCCTGTTACACCTATTGGGCCATAATATTCGTACACAAGTGGATGAACTGACTTAACTGGTTAATTAATTTACACTTCCAAAAACAATTTTTAAATATTGGTTACAATAACACTATTCAATAGGTGAAAATCAAGGACGGGAAAAATTAGAATGGAGTAGAATAAAATACAAAGAATAGGTTAGGATTTGTGGAAGGTTAAATAATGGCATGACAAATATGTCTACATTCCAATGCCTGAACCTGTAAATATGTTACCTTACATGGCAGATTATGCAGATGTGATTAGGCTAAAGAGTTTGAGATGAGATTATTCTGGATTATCCTGGTGTGTCAAGTGTAACCACAAGATTCTTTTAGAGGTAGGTAAGAGGCTCACAGTGAAAAGAAGACAGCTAGATCAAGGTCTAGGTTGGAGTGAAGCAGCTATGAGTCAAAGAATGCTAGTAGTTTCTAGAAGCTAGAAGAAGCAAAGGGTGGATTCCCTCCCAGAAACTGCAGTAGAACCCGTGCTGCCAATACTTTGACTTCAGTCCAGTGAGACTGATTTTGGACTTCTGACCTGTGGAACTGTAAGATAATAAATTTGTGTTGTTGCCACCAAGTTTGTGGCAATTTATTACAGCAGCAGTAGGAAGGTAATGCAGGATTTTCTTTTTTTTTTTTTTTTAATTTTTTTTAATGTTTATTTAGTTTTGAGACAGAGCATGAGTGGGGAAGGGGCAGAGAGATGGAGACACAGAATTCAAAGCAGGCTTCAGGCTCTAAGCTGCCAGCTCAGAGCCCGATGCAAGGCTCAAATCCACAAACTGTGAGATCACCACCTGAGCTGAAGTCAGATGCTTAACTGACGGAACCACCCAGGCGTCCCCATGCAGGATCTTCAATGCCTTCCATAAGGGCCTATAAAATATCTAGAAATAAGCTGCAAGGGCTGTATAATCAAGTCAAAAGTAGAATGTTTTCTTTGTTGCTTTCTTAAAATATGTGATGAAACTATTGCTCATCATCATACTGCCAGGTTTCAGTTGTGTCCAGCTTTTAGTAGAAATGTTTCATATTCCTGTTTAAAGTTCTGTGTGTTGATACACATGAATGTGAAATTCTCCATAGCCTTCTGCAACATAAATTCATTTTGTTGTTGTTTTTTTTCTTTCAATAACACCTCTGATGTAATTACATCTTACTGGCTTTATAAAATAAAGCTCCCTAATTGTGAAAGCAGAGATGTTATTTGAAATGTTAGTCTCTGTGATCAAGATATCTGTGACATCAAGAAAAAGCCACTAATTCCCAGAGCATTTTCACACCTGAAAATTAAACCAATTTGTTTTGCAAATCTGTGTTATGCAAATTACAAAATCAATCACTAAATAGAGATGTCTTAACAAAGGATTTTCCAAAAGGATTAAAGTTTCTCTACAGAGATCAGTTTCTCAAATGTCCCTCAATAGAAATGTATACATTAACAGTCTATGGTGAGACTAGTTATTTAACTAATGCCATTCTATAGAATATATCTTAAAATATTTGACTGACATGGGACAATGCTCTAGACAATATCATAATATAATTTTCTTTCTTTCTTAAAAGAGTATAGATTTTCTGTTTCTAGAATTCCTTATGTGCATGTCATGGTTAAATGTCTGGGCTGTGAAGCCAGACTGGCTTGAATTCTAGCTCTGCCCTTTGTGACCTGAGGTTAATTACATAATCTCTTTCTGTTTCATCAGGACAATGGGAAAAATAGTAATACCCACTTCTTTCGATTGTTTTGAGTGTTAAATAAGTTAAAGCAGGTAAAATACTTACTGATGGAATGAGGCCTTGTGCCAGTAAGCCCTTAGTTAGCGCTTATCATTAAAGTCAGGAAGATAAAATAACTGTCAATCAACCTTATATATACAGATGTAGTTACTTACCATTATGTAGTCAGCAAACATTTATTAGGGTCCACATATTTTAGGCAGTAAAATGTCAGCATGATTTATTACAAAATGAATTTCTATTAGCCAAACTTTTCACAACTGAGAGCAGAAATTTTAGCAGTCAAAAAAGGACATTTCTTTTCTTTTTACATAACTTTTTTTTTCTTTTAGACATCAAAGAAAAGTTAGCCAGAAAGTCAACTCTTCAGCCACATTCATCTGCAAAGGATACAGCATGTTCAACAAGAACATCATGTTCAAATGCAGGCATATATTAGCCTCCCAGAGAAAACCTGGACCATTGTAGTGGCTATTTATTTGCAACTGGGTTGCAAGGAAAAGTCTGGAAATTGAAGGAAAACTTGTAATTGTTTTTTTCTTTGTATCAACCTAAACTTGATTATATCACCCCAGATGGGGTTCATTATCAGTCCCTCTGAGGCATTTACCCCCAATTTGATCATGACAGGGTGTCAGGGTCTCATACTCAAAGCCCTCCACACTCCACTCCACTATTTGCTATTAATTACTCATGGTCCAAGGCAGGATATATATAGTTCATTGATGTTCTCTGGGTCTGCTGTTTCCTTGCTTGGGGTACAGGAACTTCTGCCTGAAAACCCTCAGGCCTGGCATTCTGTCTATATAGGTGTATTCATTTCTTTCTGAATTTTATAATCCCTTTCCTACTCTAATCAAGTAGAGAACAATGCAGGAATCAGAAGATGACTGTGACAGAGACTTCTGTCTCTTAATATATACTGTTTTTCTTCCTTTCAGTGCTAGAATTTTCCAGTGCTAGCACTGGAGAATACACGTGCTAGCTTCTTCCGAGTTAGGTGTGACTGTGTTATATTTTGACCAATGGGAAGTGAAATAGAAGTTATTCCTTAAGTCCAGAGGATGGCAAACAACCAAAAAAAAAGTAACTACCTGCTCATGAGATCACCTAGGAGCTCAGGTTTCTTCTTGCTGATTGTTCCTCTATTCCCTGGTATGTTATCTCTGTCTACATTGTTAAAAATGGATCACTTCCATGATGCCCATTCACTGCAAGACAGGAAAAATAAGAGTGGAGGGAAAGAAACTTCTTCTGTAATGAAAATACCTAAAAGTTGCAATAATAAATTCTGAAGTAAGTGGAAATGAAAAAACTACATATAAAAATTTGTTGGATGCAGCTAAATCAGTGTTTAGAGGGAAATTTATAGGATTAAATATTTATATTAAAAAATTAAAATGATCTCAAATCAATAATGTAGACAGAATTCCACACAGTAAAACCAAAAATTTTAAAAAAGATGACAAACAAAACAAACTGAAAGGTAACAAAAATAGACTATAAACCAATGACATTTAAATCAGAAAAAAATATACAAGATCAATTAAAAGGTAGACTTTTGAAAAAGTCAATAAAACTAGTAAAAGTTGATCAAGACTCTCAAAGGATTAAAAAAAAAAGAAAAAACATAAATTACCAATATCATGAATGAAAAGGGAAATCACTAGTTACTGCCAGCACATTAAAGGGACTTACCAAATAATTTCATGCATGTAAATTTAAACACTTAGATAAAGTGGGTCAATTTCTTGAAAACCCAAAACTCTAAAGTCACCTAAGATGAAATTAATAACACAAAATATCCTATACCTGTTAAAACAATTAGATTAACAGTTAAATGTCTTCCAAAAAAGAAATCTCCATGCCCAGCCAGTTTCACTGGTGAATCTGTTTGTGTTCCGATTATCACAAATCTATACATATGTTAAAATTCACAAAGCTATAGACGTATTAAAATTCATAGAAATGAATACAGTGGCTCACATACAAGTTAGACATTTATTTCTCTAATTTCTCTACAGGGCATGTAAGCATCTTGTCTCCATGTCATCCAGGGTCCAGATTCTCTCTTTTTTGTTGTTCTGTGAATCCCTAAAATTTTGGAATGTATGATCACTTCCTGCTGGGGAATATTTGGAGACTAAAGATTTATAGTAAAGGGTCAGTTTGGGCTATGGGTGAAGAGGTAGAGAAATGGGTATTTCAGGCTGGGGAGGTACTGAGCCAGAATACAAACATATGAAAAACTGGAGCTATCAAAAGAAATAAATTTCCGAGAAATTAATATGTTTTTAGTGTACACAAATTTTCTGAATAAGATATTCAATCTCTCTTCATAGATTCTAAAACTGACTTTTTACTATTCACTTGCATAGCAAAAGGGTCGTAATCAGAACCCCAAGTTGTGGACTTATACACAATTATTTATTAGCTTCTATAATTTGTAATTTCCATATATTTAGGAAAGTTTTAAAACAAGATGGTTAGCCTTAAATAAAATCTGGATATAATATTTAATCTTTGATACCTCCAACCTCCTTTTTCCAAACTTTTGTTCTCCCCTTCCACCTCTAAAGTCTATCCTGTGTCTCACTTCTCTCACCTTATAGTCAACTAATTGCTAAACAAACATCAGCAGACTACATTTTAACATGTTATTTCTCCTAGGAATATTTGCATTTCAGTAAGTTCTCTTGTAGGTTAAATCCTCAAGACCCAAAGGAATAAATCTCTAATGATGGAAATGACAGGTCAAGGGGTAAAGCATTTGAGGACCTGGTTTAGCCTTATAAGCCCTCCATGCTCTCTTGTCTACATGCTTTTTCAGGGAAATCCTTTCATTTGGCTCACATGGGAATGAAGTAAAGGAGACAAATAAGGAAATACCCAAAGCTGATACTAGTTACATAAGCTGTTTCTTGATATTCTTTCTAAAAGTTATTACTCAAGCAATTTTACTTTCCTATAAGTAGGGGAAAAGGTGAAACAATTTGCATATAATTTTTATTACTTCATTAACTATAACTGCAATGGTTTGAATTGTAAACTAAGTGTGAACATTTTGAAAGAGTATTTAAAGTATAAAAGAGTGTATCTACATGTATCTATCTACATTTATCATAATAACATTCATATAATCAACAAATTCTGTTTAATGTAAATAAATTATATAATTTTCATATAGAGTGATTTGATGATTAAATTCAATTATGGTGTTTTTACTAAAAAAAATTATAGTACCTTGTAAAACTAGAACCAAATTATACATATACACATCTATATACACATGTATATATGTGTGTGTGTGTGTGTGTATTTATATATGAATATAAGAGTGTATTGCAGTTTTAAAAATCACATGTTCATATAATTTTAAATTCCATGTAATAAATGAGTCTATATCTATAATATATATATATATATATATATAATATATATATATTTAATATACACTTCTTTTCACTGAATTACACTTGGAGTGATATCTTTAGCTGGTACTTTTGTTAGGTAGAAGCTAGACAGGAGCAGTGAAAGGAACACCCTGAGGCAGAGTCCTGATTCCTTGAAGGGGAATGATTGAGATGGGAGCTGGAGGTAAGAACAATAATAAACAAGCTACACATTAAAAGCCCCAGGCACAACATCCTGACCTTGTGGCTTCCAAGAAGTTGGGACTGACAGATTAAGAGCCACAGAGGTGGAGCATGCTATTTCCTCTTCCACCTCTGCACCTCTGCCCCAGGGTAACCCCTAGATTCATTATTATGCATTGAATTGCAGTTACAGCCATTCCCCCCTCCATGACTGTTGGGTACAAACCTTGTAGAGGCAAAAATTCCCCCTTCCAACTTGTGGGGGGAGTTTCCCAAATGCTTGGAAGCAGTTTCCATTAGAGACCACCCCACTGTGGCTCGCAGCTCCTCCCAGCCCACAGAGACCCAATAATATCCAGTTCCAAGACAACCAAGGGGCCATTTCCACCTTGCAGAACCTGCCCACTCTCCCACCTTGAGTGTACTTTTTGCTTTAATAAACTGCTTTGTGCTTGCTACTTGCCTTCTGGCTGTCTTTATTGGAGCATGGATCCTCATGTATATCTTTTCATGGGGAATCCAAGAATGGAGACCTCCATTCACACAATACAGACTCTCCCACTGGTAACACTTTCAACCTAGGGACTTTGCCCTTTCTTTTTTGATCATGCTGTTGAAGGAAGAGGCATTAATACTTTTTTGGAATTTACCATCACCCATGATTCTGGATCTTTTTATATTAACACATTCATTTAAAGGAAAAATAATTTTCTTCTGTATCCACTTCTGCAACTAGAACCTCAGTCCTTAATCAGGCTAAACTGTTTCGTCCACTGGGTTAGGCATACTGGCTCATGTGAGCCTCTCAGGCAGGGGCATAGTATGGTACTCTATCAAACTGGGATGCTTTAAATATTCATTGACATTTATTCAGAGATAAAATATCGCCAGAGAAAAGGATGGAGAAGAAAGAGCACCTTCCTAGTGCTTAGTAATTCTATTTACCAGAAAAATTTAGCTTTGGTGAAAAATTCTCACACCATCATTCAGCAAATTAAAACCTTTTTGGTTAACTGGACCCATCTTCCCCAGAGGCAGTTTATTATCTATTGTAACTCAAGCACAGAGCTTTATTCTCACCTTCAGTGCCAACTAGCTCATCAAAATATTTTCATATGTTTGCATTCTCCCTGTACCAGACCAGTCCCAATAAACAGAATTTTGCCCATTTCATAAGATTTCCATAAGAGTTGTTTCCATACTTCTAATACTTCTTGAAGTTGCTCAGGAGCATTTGATAGTATCCATTCATTTCAGTGTTGCAGGATTTTTTTTTATCACAATACTCGGGATTCGTTGTCTTGCCACTTCAAGGAATGAAGAGGTGAACACAAAATGAGCAACAGGCAAAAGTTAGAATCTTATTAGAATCTTATTAGAAATCTTATTAGGTTATAAGATTAAATCTTATTAGAATATAAGATTATAAAGGAAGAATGGTAGGAAATCTCTCTTTATAGAGAGGGAACATTCAAAAGTGAATGCCTGGGACAATAGCCAAGGGTCCTTGCTTTATAAGATTCCTGTCAGCCCTCACCCTTCCTTTCCCCCTTGTTCCTTCTCAGGTTCTACCCTTATTGGCTTGATAGCTCTAAGTGCTGGGTTGTCCATTCCTGATTGGCTCATTTCCATTGTATGAAGCTTTGTCTATGGCCTATGGTCTTTTGTCAAATTCCTGAGGGAAACCTGAGGGGAAGAAGTTGAGTTCTGTTACATTCTTAAGAGGAACTTTACACTTGAGGGAATTTGTTGTGGTCAGACACTCCCAGCATTGTTCCAAAAAGGTGTTTTTTTCCCCAGCCAGGGACCTCAGGTCCTATCCTTTCCCTCTCTGCCTATTCTATCCTACCTTTCCTATCATATCAGTACCTCCTCTGCCTTCTCTGTGTCGTGTTGTTTGCAGAATACAACCCCAAACCATTGCATTCCACATACATGTACGTGAAACATACATTGTAAATACCAATTTAATCTATGAAATATAATTTACCGTTTAGTATCTCTCGTTCAGGTCTGTGATTTAGAAGACACAGAATAAACATAAAACCTAGTTATTGCCTTCAATGTACAGTCCACCATATGTATTCTTCCAAAGGTAAATTATATTGGGGAAATTTATTCTTTAAAAGTAACAGTGGATGTGCTTTAAATCCACCATGTTCTAGAATATGTTTTGAATTTCTGGGTCTCAAAAGGAACCATAAGTTTTATCTGTAGCTATATACAGAAAACAGAAGATCGGGGCAATGAAATGGACTGCAAAGATGAAAAAAGACTGTCCCTCTTCAATATATTTAGATAAGGGGCAAAAACAAAATAAAACAAACATTTGAAATAGCACAAAGGCCCTCAGTTTATTAGTTTTTTTAGAAGCTTGTTTTTGTAGATGTCATGGTTTTCTGTTTGGAATACAGCCCCAAACCACCACATTCCATTATAATTAACTGGGCTGCATATGACTACTCTACTGATAGGCTGATTTTGAGATGAAAATTTTTGAGGAATCACATCAAATGCTAGAGAATGCACACACATTTAGTATAAAAGAATTGTAATTAAACTTCAGTCATCCTCTCCTACAGAGAACATTGAATTAGAGTCAAAATTGGTTTCTATTATGTTTAAGTCTATCAGAGGCACCGGGGGAAGATCATTAAGACACTAGAGCAAAATGAAATCTGTGGGCAAATGTTCTATTTATTATAAAGTGTGGGTGAATTCAAAGCTGTCCATAGGGCGGGTGCTGAGGGCAACCTCCTTGGAAGGATGCAAATGTAGTCTACAGTGATTCTCTCCAACAAAACCCTGCCACAAGAGCAGAGACTCTGGGCCATTTAGATAAGAAATTCCTCCATGGAGGGCACAGCTTCTGTAGAAAAACCTATGAAGAATCAGGAAAAATATGGAGTCTCCTTGGATTCAAACTTAAGTCTGCTCTACTGTTCTCCCTTCTTCCCACTTAGATTCAGATTAAGTTACCAAAGTCACCCATATCCTTACAAAAAGCTTCTTCCTTCTTATCCTCTCTGTAAGCAGAGTTTCTTGGGGAAAGAGGAAGAAAGACACTTCTCTAATGTTGAGTTGGGAAGAATGAGCCATTCTTCCCATTGCTATGATTCACTCTTGTCAAATACCATCAGCAGAACAAAAGGAGATTTGATGAAAAATGCCAAATTAAGAGTCAAGCTGAGCACAAGCAGGATAAATGCAAAGAAAATCATAGCAAGACACATCATAATTAAATCTTTACCACTCTGTAAACCAAACATTTTCATTATGAAAGCAAAATGTACGGACTATCTCTAACTTGCCATTCAGTTGTATTTTAAAACACATTTTTAGATGACTCTTTGAATGCCTCTTGTCAGATTCACAGTAATTTCCATGGTGATATATTCTCAGGTTAACTAGAGAAATAAATTTAACTCAGACTATATACAAGAATATAGAACAAATTATAGGACGTATACATAACAAGAATTCTGTAGAAACTACAGTTACTGATTTTTCAGGAAATGCCTGGAACACACCCCATGTTTGCTCTAGTGGGATAGGAAGCTTTCCTTCCAGCTCCACCCTGACTTACATGGCAGTTAGAATGAACACTATATCAACTTCAAGCTAGTGCAGGAATTTTGGCAGCCAGAGTTGAGGAAAAGTTGGAACTGAAGCCCGTTGATGTTACCATGTCTTGGAAACACTTCTATTGCCATTTGGCAAACATCTTCTTTGTTTTTTCTGGTCAGCCATAAAGATGGGTCAGGTTGTAAGACTTATGATAACATTACCTTTGGATTCTCACTGGGATTTGTCTTCTTTCAAGTCAGCTTAGAGCAACACGGTTTTGCATCTTTCCTCCTGTTTGACTTTTCCTAAGATAGACTCAAAAGGACTTTCTGGAGGTGCCTGGGTGGCTCAGTCAGTCTAACGTCTGACTCTTTATTTTGGCTCAGGTTATGACTCTAGTGTCCTGGGATTGAGCCCTTTGTCAGGCTCCGCACTGAGTGTGGAACCTCCTTGAGAGTCTCTCTCTCTCCCCCTCTGCCCCTCCCTGCTCATGCACACTCTCTCTCCTTCTAAAATAAAGTAAAAAATAAAAAAAGGATTTCCCAGGTGTTTTGTTTCTTTTGAGTTTTGTCTACTTAAATCAATTCTTACTTCAACTTACAATGCAGAAACAAACAGAATTTCCTATTATGAGCCTCTTGGATTTTTCTTTTTCATGTAGACTCAGTTGTCTTTACACACAGTGTTACAGCAAGCTTGTTTATCAAAATCTGAGTGATGGGGGGCAAATATTTCTGATTAATGACAATTTAATTACCAATGTTTTTATATAACTTTAAAATAAATTATAATACATTTAAGCTTTCTAATAAATGTCTTTTCCTTACATTCTGGTGTGTTTTTGTAAAGCGGAAAAGAACATGACAGGATTGCATATATATAAATTAGGAACTGAACAGTATCTAAATTCTACTTATCAGTGCAAACATGATTCATATGACCTGAGTGACAATGGGCAAAAAATGTTAAGAAACATCTCTGTCAAAAATATGGAATCTTTGTGGACAGAAAGAAGAAAAACATATTCTGAGTTTAATATAAATACTCATGCTTTCTCGGGCATTTGACAAGGTATCTTAAGGTAAAGTCTGAGGTAATACATTAAGTGGCATGTGCCCAGGCTCAGCGTTGCAGTAGGGATAGAGGAGAAATGGCAAAGCATGTTTTACTCTTTCACCACTTCACTCTGAAATCCTGCCTCCTTGAAGTTTATCTTCAATCATATCAGAAGCAAGAGGAGAAGTTGGATGCATCCCTTTCCAATGAGAGTTAAGAGCGTTAAGAGTGAAGTTAAGAGTGAAGTTGGTTCGGGTAAATACAGAAAAGGAGAAAGAACACAAAGAGCAGAAATACGAAGTAAAGTTAAAAGATTTATTATGTTCCCATAAATATGGGAGGGATGTAAAATTTTAAGCCTACCTTTTTATCATGTCCCATATTCAGAGTTACCTTGAGGAGTCGGTGGAAGCATAGTACAATGCACAGATCAGCCAGCTTTTTCTAGAAAGAGTCACATACTAAGTATTTTAAGGTTTACAGGTCATATGGCCTCTGTCACAACTACTCAACTCTGCTATTGTAGCAAGAAAGAAGCCTTAGACGTTATGAAAATGGATGGGTGTGACTGTGTTCTAATAAAACTTTATTTACAAAAACAGGCTGTAGGCCTGATTTGACTTGAGAGCCATAGTTTGTTGACTCTTGCTACAATGAATAAAACACTGGGTTTAGTTCAGCTGTTAACTAATGTAGTCTATAACCTGAATAAGTTTACTTAATCCCCGTCAAGGTCTCCTTTTCCTCAGCTTCCTCATATGTAAAACGGGCATTAAGCTAATTCCGCAATAGTGTATGTATACATGATATACATGTATGCATTTATAGAATATGTAGGATAAATTTATATTGTATTCATCAGGGTAAATATTGTAATAGACAAACCTTGGGGCTCAGTGGCATAGCACATTGAAAATTTATTTCTCACTCCCATAAAGCCCAAAGCTGATACTCCTTGTGGGTGGTTCACTGGGGCAGCCCACCTGCAAGCTGTGATTCACAAACCCCAGTTTGCATTGTCTGGGACCACCATTCAAAGACATCTCAGTGTCATCCAGCCAGCAGTTCTAAGGGAAGAGTACACTGGGGATCACATGTCCCACACTTACCTACCTCAGCCTGGAGGTGCACACATTCCATTGGTCACAGGGATACAAGGGAAAGTGCCTGTGGCATGGAGACCCCTAAGGGGCAGCTACAAATGCACTCTACGGCAGGGATGAACAAATCTACAGTAGTCAGCTAGCAATATTTTACAGCCAAACACAAAATATGAAAAAAAATGTATGCATCTGTGGGGGTATCCTACCAAAATTTTCATTATGGATATTTGCAGATATTTTCCGGAAATATTAAGACCCCTGTGTAAATTGGATTAGAATGAATAAATATATTTATTGTATTAATGAAGTAACAGACATCAAAAATTTGAGCAATTGCTTAAATTTGCTACAGTAAATCAGTAGTAAAATTCAGGTTCAGGGCTTTGGGTTAAAGCCACTGATTCAGTTTTCTTTGGGTTTTTTGTTTTTTGTTTTTTGTTTTTTTTTATGAACTCACATGTATAATGAATTCAAATTTCCACAAGCAGCTGGTGTTCACACCTACAAACGTAGAACAATAACGGTTTCCTCCCAAAGTCCAAATGCAATTCTAGTTAGGCAAAGAAAGTTTCAGAGTCTGGAGATGAGCCAAAGCAAAAGAATTAAGCATAGTTAAGCAGATTTTCAAACATAGAAAGCAGTTGAATTTCTTCTTAGGGATTCATAATTATAAGGAGATCATTAGAAGAAGATTTAAAACAGTATTGCTGCCTTGCCTTTGATGCTGCAAAACCACACATCTTTGATGCTTATGCTGCCCCTTATGCTCAGTCACTACAATTAGTTTTAAGCACTATTACAAACTAAGGGAAGCTGTTCATTCATTTGTTTACTCTTTCTGAATACTGAACACAGCACACACTCCTTTCTCAATAAACTAATTATTTAGAAGTGAGGGTATCATCCAGGAAGCCTACCAAACAAATAAAACAACTCTTTGAAGAGCATTATTTTACTCAATATGTATGTAATGTTTCCATGTGCCAAAAATGGTGTTGGAAGAAATAAATAAATAAATGAATAAATGAATAAATAAATAAATAAATAAAATAAAAAAATGCTGTTGGCACAGCATATGCCATGGCACCTGAAACCAATAGTCATAAGCCCTGCCCTCACAGAGCTTAGAGTCTAGTAAGGAAGTAGACATTTAACAAGGAAAGAGACAAATTATAATCCAAAAGAGTAAGCATGAGAAGGAAACAGGCAGAGAATACTACATGTAGGGAATATCCACTTATAAAGGGTATACAGGGACAGTTTGAAAGACATTTATCTTGAGATTTAAGGAAAAGAAAGTACCAGCCAGGGAACTTAAGGCATTTAACTTAAGACTTAAGTAAAAGAAAGCCCCAGGGGAAGAGAATCCAGGGAAGAAAAACAACAACGATAACAACAACAACAACAACAAAACACTTCACACACACACACAAAAAAGCAAGTGAAAAAGATCTAAGGCAGGAAAACCTGGCTTATATAAAAACAGAATGAAGCCAGAGTGAACTCCACTTGGTGAACTAAAGGAGAGAGTTGCCTCAGGAGATGAGCATGGGCCGAATCATGGAAGGTTTTCAGGTTGAGGCATGCGCTTGAAATTTATTTTAAACTGCATGAGGGAGACCACAGATGGTTTTAAAACAGAGACAAGATCTTCATCTGATTTTATAAGAGAGCACTGTGGCTGTTAAGGAGAGAATATATTAGGGTCTGGGCAGGAAAGGAGGAGGCAAAAATAGAGGCCCAAGAACAGAAATTAATTAAATAAAAATCAAAATGAACTTTAATTTTGTTTTCTGTATTTAAAATGGGCAAATCTTCATTTCTCCTGCTATGGGACTAAATAGCTATTTAAATGAAAACCAATCAGGGCTGAAAGTTGAAGAAAAGTTCTAAACAAAATATAGTATACATAAAACTTTATTTGGGAGTGTTGCTCTAGCTCTCAAGGGTATTTTTACACACACACACACACACACACACACGTTATAAGCTTTTAATATCTTACATCCCTATGTACACACACATTTCACATATATGCATGTGTATGTGCATGTACAATTTAAAACAGTATACCACATATCTGAAGATATTTCTTTAGAATAGTTTTACCAAAGTTGGTGAACAAGAACTATATTGGTGGTAGAGACATGGCTTTAGGTAACATTGGAGGTGGCATTTGATGATAGAACATAGTAAAAAATAACATTCATTCAAATGGCAAGAACATCATTTCCTTTCCTTTCAATATAACAATGTAAAAGAGGAAAACTCAATTTAAGGTTAAAATTACTTAACATCTCTCTGACATGAATTAACCTTTACTTTCCATTTAAAAACTCAGATCTCAAGCTCCCATACTTTAGCAGACAGTGATACCTAGCCGGAATTTAATGATTTTTGCTTGCTTCTGTTACCATAAGCTATGTATGAAAAGAAATATTGCTTTTTCATATTAGTAAGAGGATAAAGACTCCTTAAATCCAGTATTGAAATTAAAATGTGAATTAATTTTAAGAAAAGAAATAGTAAAGATATAGTGGTTTCCAAAATTGTGCAAAAATTGTAAAGGTAGTTCTTAAATTACTGAAGTTGGGAAAACACTGCTTTAGAATAAAGTTTGTTTCAAAGATGAGGAATGACTCCAAAAGTAATAAAAAGTTATGAAATTATCTACAAAAAGACTAGAAAGTTTTCAGAGCATTGCTGACAGCAGGTCTTATAATTGTTAACAAGCCCAGTGAGGATCAAATTAAAGTGGCAATTGTCCAAAGCCATTCAAGTCAATATCTAGCCTTCTCTCTCATGTAAGAGTTATTAAAATGATGAAGAAGATGACAATCTTATTCAATTTTCTATTATTTTTGTGAAAAGAATAAGGTATAAATAAGCAACACAATATATACGATTTATAAATGGGCAATTGCTTTGCTGATCTTTCTTTACAATCAAGGAAAAAAAATTCAAAAACACCAACTAAATATAATAGACTTATGAAGTATGGATGATTAAATCTTTTTTGATATTAGATATTTGATTGACTTGGAAGTAAAAAGTAAATGCATTTCCTCAAAGTACTTCAAAATCTCAAGATTATGACATGAGAAATCCGATTTTGGATTCTTCTGCAATATCTTACTGTTTATTAAACACAGTTATCCCCGAAGAAAATGTAATTTTATGTGAAACAAAACATGTCAAACTTTGTATTGCATAAGATAAATATTAAATTTTCCCTCTATTATCCTTATTAAGATATTTATTTTCCTTAAAATACAGAAGAATCAGATCATCTCCTAGAAGCCCATCTAGCTCTGTTATTTAATCATTTTATTAGTCCATTCGGTCATTCATTTTTTCAGCAAACATTTATTAAGCGCTTATTTTATACCCATCACAGTGCTTCATGTTGCAGTAAAGAGGCAAATAAAACATGTCTTTGCCCTCAAAGAATTTAGAGTCTAATAGAGGGAAAGGACCATGTAAACTGCTATGAAGAATCAGTAACTATATAAGATGGTTCTTAAAGTTCTGTTTTATGCTTTCTCTCCACTTGGAGCATGCTCTCCAATGATTGCTCCAAATGTAGCCATAGAAGACCATCGATGGGAAAGGTCCTTTCAAGAATAGACCAGGGACACCTGGCTGGCTCAGTCAGCAGAATGTGCTACTCTTGATGTTGGGGTTATAAGTTAGAGCCTCACACTGGGTATACAGATCACTTAAAAATAAAATCTTAAAGAAAAAAAGAATAGATCAAACTAATTGACCCAATCCTTTTCCAGGGCAGTGGTTCTTTGTTATGCCTTTCTAGAAAGATATTATCTATTACATAAATCTAAGATGACCCTTGTGTTTTGTTTCCCTTTCACACTTTTATTGTAGTAATCACACTAATTTTCCATCATTTTATATTGAATATTGGAGAATAAATACATTTACCAGTTATCTACATGTAGGAAACCATAAGGATCCAAAATTAGAATTAACTTGGAAGACTAACATATTATTCAGATATTTTTAATTTAGCTTAGATAAGATTTCAGTTGTCTGATTTTTTGGACCGGATGAGAACATTCAGTATAGACATGAACATTTTGAGCACATAGATTAAGACAGATGGATATGTATAGTAAACATGGAATAGTCAATTAGTCAGATAGTAGTGGAAATATGTCATTTTTAGATACCAAAAACCTTTCTATATTTTAATCTCTGTCACTATCAGCCCATGTTCTCCTGCTGGAGATAAGTCTGCCCCCATCCACTGATTGGAACACATAGATCAGTCCTAATTTAATCAGGGGATCACATCTGCTTAATCCTTATGATTTGGTGAAAATGTGACCTAAGTGAGGCCTACCAGAATGAATCTCAGAATAAAAGCTATTGAAAGAGACTTGCATTCTTTTCCACTGGGCCTGAAATTATGAATAAATATAACAAATGGCAGTATAGCAGCCATTTTGTGGCAATGAGGAAAGATCATGGCAGAGAATTAAATCAACAAAAAGTACAAAAACAGAGCTAAGCTCTATGAAGAAATGGAAAGAACTGAGTCCTAGTGAAAAATAAAGTTATCTTAAAATCAGTTGGGCACTAAATTAATACCGTCTTCAGTATTGTTTCCTCTCACTACTTATTTTACAGGTCTCTAGAACAATCTAGAAACTCCCCCTGATTTATAGTTCCTCTTGTGTGTGTGTGTGTGTGTGTGTGCACGCATGTGTGTGTGTTTATTTACTGATTGTAGTTAGTTCCTAAAGATACATGTCAATTACTTAAACTTAGAAAAATATCATTTGAAACATCCACTTCTCTGTCACATTTAGCCATCCTACAAATATTAGTTCTTTCTCTCTCTTTCCAACCAGGTGTGATAAAATAATTTATATTTCTAAAAATTTCTTACAGAAACCTTTAAAAAGTACTGGTGGACTTTGACTTAAACAGTGTAGTGGAGTAAATAAACTGAAAGAACTTCTAATACAAAATGTCTAGAAGTGTTGGATTTAATGTAACAAACATAAATTCATAACTGAGCAAACAAGAAAGCAATGGAATTCACAGAGCCAAAAAACTAGAGTTTGGGGAGGTTATGGGACTGAAAACCAGAATGATAAACTACATTAGTTGATTTCAATAACTGAGAGACCTCACAGAGACAAGAAATATGACAGAGGGTCCACACAAGTTGGGTGATTGGAACTAAAGCCCTCATGTATAAGTTAATCCTCAAAGGCCATATCCTCATGAAAAGTAAGTAAAAAAAAAAAAAAAAATCCACCTGTCAAAAAAGGTATACACACACACACACACACACACACACACACACAAAGACAGAAAAACAGAAAGAACAGAAAAGAAGAGAAAAGAAAGGAAAAAAACAAAAACAAAACAAAACTTCTCTATCTTTACCTAAGATATGCATAAGGTGAAAAATATTGTTTCCTCTTACATAGGTCTGAATTTAACTACTTATGAGATCCAGGTAACTTCATAATATAGAAAAGTTCCATGTTGGTAGAAATCAATTACACCCGAAACGCAACAACAATACATTAGAACAAGCCTAGAGGATTAGACACTTAGAACAAGCCTAGAGGATTGTCATGGATAATGTCTCACTAAATGTGAACTTGCCTTCAAAATTGCATAACTTATGAGGAAACAAATCATTCTTAATGAGAATCCATAGAACTGAAAAAACAGCTAAAACAAGCCTCTAAGAATATTAAATCATAGAATTTTCAGATTTAAAATATACTGTAGGTTTGTTTAAAATGCATAAAATATTTGGGGGCACCAGGGTGGCTCAGTTGGTTAAGCGTCCAACTCTTGGTTTTGGCTCAGGTCGTGATCTCACAGTACATGAGTTCAAGCCCCACATTGGGCTCTGTGCTGACAGTGCAAAGCCTGCCTCAGATTCTCTCTCTCCCTCTCTCTCTCCTCATCCCCCTTCCCTCTCTTTCAAAATAAATAAATAAACTTAAAAAAATATATACAAAGTGTTTAAAATATTATGAAAGGATTACAAAAGAGCATGATACCCTTAAAAATAATATGTAGCAAATTTGAAGAAAACAAAATAGAAATTTCAGAAATGAAAAATATTACGTTGAACATAAAAACTCAGTGAGCAGGTTAAACAGAAGAACAGACATAGGTAAATAGAGATATATTAAGTCAGCAGATAGCTCTAAAGAGGCTAACCAGAAAGTAATAGAAAAAATAAAGAGATAGAAAAGATGAACAAAGTAAGAGATCTGGAAAATAAAATAACAAGGCTCAACATTCATCTAAATGATATTAGAAAAAGAATAGAATGGGTAATAGGCAAAATTAGAAGAAATAATGAGTTAGAATTTGTCAGAACAATAGTAATGAGTGATCTATTCATAAAATACATTACTGGTGTAGATAAAAATAAATACAAACCTAGACATATAATGACAAACTTCAGGTTACCAAAGAGAAAGAGAAGATCCTAGTAGCTGTAGTTAAAAAACAGATAACATATAAAGGAATGACAGGTAGATCAAAAGCCAAAACAAAACAAAACAAAACAAAACAAAACAATAGAAGACAGCTGAATGGTATCTTGAAAGTATTGAGTGAAAATAATTATCAACCTAGAATTTTGTATCTGATGAAATTGTCTTTGCAAACAGTTGTAAAATAAAGACATTTCCAAGTAGATAAAAATGTTGGAAAACTTTAGCCACAGTAGACCCTTAATAATTTAATATCTAAACAACATACTTAAGAAAGAAAGGAACTGAATTGAGGGCCGAAATTACAAAAGAGTAGTTAGTTGTAAGATCTCCACATGGTTTTAGAAGCAGAGATTAACTGGTTAACTGACTCTGAGTTTGTTAAACATCATTTAAAATTTCAAGGGTAGTAACTAAAGGACTGTAAAGAGAGTATATAAATTTTAAATCCTCTCCAGGAAAATGGAACAAAAACAAAACAAACTGATATATCAAAATATAGACAAGAAAGAAAAACAATTCACAGAAAAAGAAGGATAAATGGAAAACCCACAATATCAGGATTGACAGTAAATGGCAGAAACTGCAAGAACATATTTTTTTAAAAGTTGCCTACAAAATGTACATGTAAAAATGGCAAATAGGCTGCAATTAAAATGCTGAAAATATATAAAAAAGTATATAAGAAAATGCCTAGTCAAAAGTAAGTTTTTGTGGAAAAAAATAAGCTTTTGTTTAAGCTAGTATGGCTTTATAGATGCTAAACAGATTCTGAGATCAAAAGAATTTCAATGAATACAGAGATTTACTTCATAATTTTAAAAATGAATCTTGTCACGAATCTTTTAGAATTCTAAATATGTATGCAATTAATAGTAATTCTCAAAGCTATTAAAACAAAATGACAGAATTTTACAGAAAACAAATCAACAATCATGTGTGAAGTTTTGATACACCTCTTTTGGTAACTAAGAACTCAAGCAAAAAAAAAGAGAGAGAGAGAGACTTGAACAATTACAAAGCTTGACTCATTAGTCTGCTCAGGTTACCATAACAAAATATCATAGTCTGAGTGGTTTAAACAACAGAAATTTATTTCTCCCAGTTCGGAGACTGGCAAGTCCAAGACCAAAGTGCCCCGTGATATGCTTCATTCTGAGACCTTTTCTCATGTCTTGTAGTTGGCCACCATCTCACTATGTGCTCACATGACCTCTTCTTTGTGCACAGGTGGAGAGAGAGAGAGAGAGAGTAAGGGAGAGAAGTGTCTCTTATAAGGCTAGTAGTTCTCTGGGATTAGGCCCCACCCTTATAATTTCATATAACTTTAATTACCTAAGACCCCTATCTCCAAATACAGTAACATTAGGCAGTTAAGGCTTCAACATAGGAATTTTGGAAGGACAAAAGTCAGCCTACAGCACTTGATATGTAGAACCTTGATTCTAGCAATTAAAAAATGCACAAGAACACAGAAAACAGTTATAAAAAATGTCCAATACATTAGGCCATTAAACAATGCTCAATAAATTTAACAAATCTATATTATTCATACCACATTCTCTAATCAAGGTATAATTAAGTTAGAAATAAATAATAAAAATAAAACTAAAATAAAAATTTCTATACTTTTTCAAATAAAGAATTTTTAAATTTTTAAATTACTCATGGGTCATAGGGCACCTGGGTGGCTCAGTTGGTTAAGCGTCCAACTTCAGCTTAGGTCATGATATCGCGGTCGATGAGTTTGAGCCCTGGTTTGGGTTCTGTGCTGACAATTCAGAGCCTGGAGCCTGCTTCAGATTTTGTGTCTCCCTTTCTTTCTGCCCCTTCCCTGCTTGCACTGTCTCTCTCTCTCTCTCAAAAAAAAAAATTAAAAAAATTAAAAAAATTACTCATGGGTCAAAATATTAATTACAAAGGAAATTAGGAAAACTCTGAACTTGAAAGAGAATGAAAACAGGTTTTTGTGTGCAATATGATATAGACAATGCCTCTGAAACTTTGATTTCTGCAAAATCACCCTCTAAAATTAACAGTGTATCAGAGGAAAGATAGATCCAGTAATAAAACACCTAAAATTTATGTATTTTGTAAAATAATAATCCTAATGAAATAATAATTTACATAGTTAAAAAAAATGTTTATTCTTAAATACTATAGCAAATATGAACTCCCCCGCCCTTTTTTTTTTTTGAGAGGGAGAGAACGGGGCTTGATGTCGAGACCCTGAGATCATGACCTGAGTGGAAATCAAGAGTCAGACCCTTAACCGACTGAGCCACCCAGGCACCCCACCTTATTATTTTTTTTAAATAGGCAAACATAAGATATAAGGAAGCATTGAGCTAAATTAAAGCAAAGGAGAAATGTACAAAAAAAATCACACAGTAAGTCATTCTAAGAGGAAGCATGTGACTGAAGTAAGCCAAGGGCAGGAACATGAAGGGAACAGGTAGCCTGTACAGTACCATGCTCACTCACAGCTGGCAGCATTTCAGCAGCATTTGTGCACTTTCTATTTTACTGTACTTTCTGTTTTACTGCTATTACTTTTTGTAACATAAAATATTAACACGTTGACATTTTAAAAATGCAGGAATCAAAGGAATGTATGCTTTCTGCTGTCATCATTCTCTTATTTACAAATCACACATGAACTAATTCTTCTTACAGAAACCCTTGTAACTGGGGCACCTGGATTGCTCAGTCAGTTAAGCGGGGCTGGAGGCTGCTTTGGAGTCTGTGTCTCCCTCTCTCTGCCCTTCCCCCACTTGTGCTCTGTCTTTCAAAAATAAACATTAAAAAAGTAATTAAAAAAAAGAAAATAAACCCTTGTTGTAGCAGAAGAGTCTTACCATATACAAAACTTCATTATTAGAGGGGAATTAATAGCCTTAGCTCTTCTTATTACAAAACATACTGATATTAAGTTAGTATCTATATAAGCTAGGTCCAATCAGGACAAAGAAATTAGAGAAAATTTTGTATTATTTTGATTTAAAGAATTATTAATTATGATAGGAGAGTTACTGTAAAGATAGAGAATCCTAAAGAGGATCAATCCCATTCCTGAGGGAAAGTGTCCAAGGAAGGACACATCTGAAAGGGTGGTTCAAACCTTGTTAAAGGAGGTGTGGTTGTAGCCAATTAGATAACAAAGAAGTTTGGCAGATTGCCGAGCCATAGCTGGTCCACACACACCAGAAAAGCAAGAGCACCTCTTTGGAGCACAGACAAATTGAGGCTGAGGATGAGCAGGTGACAGGTGGCTTTGGGATATCACTGTGGATTTAAGAAATAGAGTGCTGTGCTCACATCAGGAGAGGTACAGGAAATAAACCTCAAAAACACATGTAAGCTGGGCTGACAGGTAGGCAGTTGGAGATTGGTAGAGAGTGGAAAGGGTACAGGTGGGAAGTGAGACTGCTTATGCTACTGGGACCAGGAGCTGGGTAAGCCTCTTTCTGTGGGAATTTCGTGCTCCTCTTGCGTGCAGCTTGACCTGAGTGATTCTGGGCCAGCTGCTGCAGATGAAGGTTGGGCAGTAGTTCCACTAAATGGCAAGCCCATTGAGTCCCCCAACACAGTACCAGTAGGACTGAGGGGAGGGTACAGGGAGCCAGGATGGTGGCTGAGGCACCATACTGTCAGGGCATCCTAGTCCATGCTGTCAGGGGCGCTAGTTACGTTTTTGCTGCCCAAATTAAAAGTTACAGAAAGCACACAGCAGCCAAATGCTGAAGGAAGCCGATTCCTCTAAGTATCTAGCACTAGGGATTCTGTGCAAACCAAGAACCTGGGGGGAAAAAAAGTATATCCTCCAGGAATCTGGTGAGCAAGCCCCTTTGGAAGCAGGAATGCCCCTTATGATTTTTCTGGTAGGCAAAGGAGAAATATTTATAAGGCCAAGCTCCTTTTCAAAAAAGCATGAATTTAGAACTGAAAGGCAATAAATGAATGACCACCATATCATTCATCTTGTGAATCTAAAAAAAGATATTTAAAGAAATAAAGAAATATTTAAATAAATAAAGAATTCAATGAAAGAATCAATAAACCAAAAGAACAGACTCTTGAAATGACAAATAAAAGAGGCAAAACTCTCAGGATTGATCAAGGAAAAAATTGTGAAGGCTCATAAAAAGTTAGGATTAATAAGGAATATGTAGATAGGATTACAGTAGAAGCATACAAAAATAACACTATAACTAAATTTAAGCCAATAAATTTGAAAACTTAGGGAAAAAACCTATCTCCTAGGAAGATATAACTTGCCAAAACTAACTTAAGAAAAAAGGAAAAAATCCAAAACCACCAATGATCATTAAAGAAATTGAATCAGTAGATACAAGTCTACCTTCCAACCCACACAAACCCAAAAAAACAATATCAAAAGGGCAAAGACAAGTAATTCTATCGGCAGTGTATACCAAACTCATGAAAGAAAGAAGAAAGAAAGAAAGAAAGAAAGAAAGAAAGAAAGAAAGAAAAGGAGAAAACCATTCAAGTAATTTTATAAATTAAGTTTGATCTAAAATAAGAAAAGGACAGCATAAGAAACAATTATAAGCCAATTTCACTTTTGATATAGAGTGAGGCTAGAACAAAAAGGCTTGATTTCAGCCTAAAGACCGCAAAGAATGATGACTGAAATCTAATACACTGTGACCTTCATTTCAGTTTCCCTGTTGAACCAGTAAACAAGTGAAACACAAATATATGAGATAAAGACACAAGTGAGAAAGTGAATACAGTTTCCTAGTTCTTGGCTGGTTTCTTATCAAGGTGCTTCCTAAATTTTGTTTTCAATGAAGAAAGGGCAGGATAAGAAACCCACCACACCAAAAAACTCAAGTCACTAGCTCCCTTCCATTTACGCATTAAAAAAAAAAAGAGAAAGATCGTATCATCATTCAAGAGTCTATCTACTTACTATATTATAAAGCAATTTCTTTTTACATGACAGTGATACAATTTTGTGTCATCAATGCATTGTATTTTTATTGAATTATTGGATCCAAAAGAGGCTTGACCATAGCCTATTAAAAACATGCACAAAATTCCTAAAAAAATATGTATCTGCGCCTTGAAATCTGCAATGTATTTAAAAAAATAAATCATGATCAAGATGGGTATATCTTAGAAGTGTAGGGTTGATGCAGTATTAAAAGCTCTCATAATGTAATACAATACATTAATAAAGGACCAAGAACATTTTTTTTGTCCATGTAAAAACAGCCACATTCTTTTAAATCAACTCCAATTTAAGATTTTTTAAAAACCTTATCAAACCAGAAACAGAGGAGAACTTCCTTAAGTCAAACAAAATGAACTGTGCAAACACTATGGTTTAGTTAATCTAATATACAATTTCAATTCCTTGTCCAATGCTGCCTTTCATGATATAAACTGGAAAGCTTAACACTCACTTTCCCAAAGAGTGAATCTGCCTTGCAAGAGTTTTGGCCTAGGTGGATGAACTTGCAGCAGGCATTTTGAGAGCATGAGGAAAAGGTCTACATCTGGGCCTATTTTTACATGAGAAAAGATAACTTCTATGTGTTTGAGATACTAGATTCTTGTCACATTTTCTGTCACCTTACAAATGAACACATTCATGAGAGATCCAGATTATCTGACAAAAACCTACAGAGATTTCCATAATTAATGTTGAAATTCTAGAAACATTGCCTTTAAAAATTAAAATTAAGACAAAGATGCCTGCCATTACTGCTTCTATTAGCAGCATACTGACTGTTCTTGTCAGTCCGGGATGACAAGAACAAGAGCTAAAATCTATGTGATTTGGGAGGAAAA